>NW_026775648.1:50000-52500 GCF_030987335.1 Cornus florida | reverse complement strand
AAGAAATGCTTTGCTCGAGACGGATTTCGATTTGGAGGTCCCCCGAGTTAATTTTGCCCATTACGACTCCTCGCCCGCATGCTCGTGCACACCGGCGTGCACGTGGGCATCGTATGCTAAAAAATGAAGTTTGGAGTTTGGGTTTGAAAATTTTATGGGAGCTTCCTAGAAGACTAAGAAGTGCTTTGCTCGAGACGGATTTCGATTTAGATTTCCGCCGTGTTAATTTTGCCAATTACGGCTCCTCGCGCGCACGCTCAAGCACCCCGACGTGCACACCGGCGCGCACGTGGGCATCGTATGCTAAAAAATGAAGTTTGGAGTTTGGGTTTGAAAATTTTACGGGAACTTCCTAGAAGCCTAAGAAATGCTTTGCTCGAGACGGATTTCGATTTGGAGGTCCCCCGAGTTAATTTTGCCCATTACGACTCCTCGCCCGCACGCTCGTGCACCCCGGCGTGCACGTGGGCATCGTATGCTAAAAAATGAAGTTTGGAGTTTGGGTTCGGAAATTTTATGGGAGCTTCCTAGAAGCCTAAGAAATGCTTTGCTCGAGACGGATTTTGATTTGGAGATCCCACGAGTTAGTTTTTGCCCATTATGACTCCTCGCCCGCACGCTCAAGCACCCCGGCGTGCACGTGGGCATCGTATGCTAAAAAATGAAGTTTGGAGTTTGGGTTCGGAAATTTTATGGGAGCTTCCTAGAAGCCTAAGAAGTGTTTTGCTCGAGACGGATTTCGATTTGGAGGTCCCCCGAGTTAGTTTTGCCCATTATGACTCCTCCCCCGCACGCTCAAGCACCCCCGCGTGCACGGGGGCATTGTATGCTAAAAAATGAAGTTTGGAGTTTGGGTTTGGAAATTTTATGGGAGCTTCCTAGAAGCCTAAGAAGTGCTTTGCTCGAGACGGATTTCGATTTGGAGGTCCCCCGAGTTAATTTTGCCCATTATGACTCCTCGCCCGCACGCTTAAGCACCCCCGCGTGCACGTGGGCATTGTGTGCTAAAAAATGAAGTTTGGAGTTTGGGTTTGTAAATTTGATGGGAGCTTCCTAGAAGCCTAAGAAGTGCTTTGCTCGAGACGGATTTCGATTTGAAGGTCCCCCGTGTTAATTTTGCCCATTACGGCTCCTCGCCCGCACGCTCAAGCACCCCGGCGTGCACGTGGGCATTGTATGCTAAAAAATAAAGTTTGGAGTTTGGGTTTGGAAGTTTTATGGGAGCTTCCTAGAAGCTTAAGAAGTGTTTTGCTCGAGACGGATTTCGATTTGGAGGTCCCCCGAGTCAATGTTGCCCATTATGGCTCCTCTCCCGCATGCTCAAGCACCCCTGCGTGCACGTGGGCATTGTATGCTAAAAAATAAAGTTTGGAGTTTGGGTTTGGAAGTTTTATGGGAGCTTCCTAGAAGCTTAAGAAGTGTTTTGCTCGAGACGGATTTCGATTTGGAGGTCCCCCGAGTCAATGTTGCCCATTATGGCTCCTCGCCCGCACGCTCAAGCACCCCGGCGTGCACGTGGGCATTGTATGCTAAAAAATAAAGTTTGGAGTTTGGGTTTGGAAGTTTTATGGGAGCTTCCTAGAAGCTTAAGAAGTGTTTTGCTCGAGACGGATTTCGATTTGGAGGTCCCCCGAGTCAATGTTGCCCATTATGGCTCCTCTCCCGCATGCTCAAGCACCCCTGCGTGCACACCGGCGTGCACGTGGGCATTGTAGGCTAAAAAATGAAGTTTGGAGTTTGGGTTTGGAAATTTTATGGGAGCTTCCTTGAAGCCTAAGAAGTGTTTTGCTCGAAACGGAATTCGATTTGGAGGTCCCCCGAGTCAATTTTGCCCATTACGACTCCTCGCTCGCATGCAATATCTACTCCTGTCAGAGCTGTGGTTTTACTTAAGACTACTATAGGGGGGGGGGAGTTCTCAGCACCAAGAGCTGCAAGTAAGGCCATTGCTTGCTTTGCAGTCTCGATTGCTCTACTAGTGAATAGTAGATGTCTTGGTTAGCTTGGAACGAAAAAAAAAATTTTTTGGGGAAAAAAAAAAAAAAAAAGTTTTTGTGAAAAAAAATTTTTCGAAAAAAAAAAAAAAAAAAAAAAAATTTTTTGGATGCCTCGGTCTTCTATTTGTTTTGCTTGGGTAGATTAGGAAAAAAAAAAAAAAAAATTTTTTTGTTGGATGCCTCGGTCTTCATATTCTTTCTCGGCTATTTCGAAAAAAAAAAAAAAAAAATTCCGGGAAAGAGAAAAAAAAAATTATTTTTTGTTGGTTGCCTCGGTCTTCATGTTCTTTCTCTGGTATATGGGAAAGAAAAAAAAAAAAAAAAAATTTTGGATGCCTCGGTCTTCTTGTTCTCGGTTGGATTTATCGAAAAAAAAAAAAAAAAAAAAAAAAAAATTTTGATGCCTCGGTCTTCTTGTTCTTGCTTTGGTATATCGGAGAAAAAAAAAAAAAAATTTTTTGGATGCCTCGGTCTTCTTGTTCATTCTTCGGTATATCAAAAAA
>NW_026775648.1:22500-25000 GCF_030987335.1 Cornus florida | reverse complement strand
ATGAAGTTTGGAGTTTGGGTTTGAAAATTTTATGGGAGCTTCCTAGAAGACTAAGAAGTGCTTTGCTCGAGACGGATTTCGATTTGGAGGTCCCCCGGGTTAATTTTACCCATTATGACTCCTCGCCCGCACGCTCGTGCACCCCGACGTGCACGTGGGCATGGTATGCTAAAATTGAAGTTTGGAGTTTGGGTTTGAAAATTTTATGGGAGCTTCCTAGAAGCCTAAGAAATGCTTTGCTCGAGACGGATTTCGATTTGGAGGTCCCCCGAGTTAAGTTTGCCCTTTATGACTCCTCGCCCGCATGCTCGTGCACACCGGCGTGCACGTGGGCATCGTATGCTAAAAAATGAAGTTTGGAGTTTGGGTTCAGAAATCTTATGGGAGCTTCCTAGAAGCCTAAGAAATGCTTTGCTCGAGACGGATTTCGATTTAGATTTCCGCCGTGTTAATTTTGCCAATTACGGCTCCTCGCGCGCACGCTCAAGCACCCCGACGTGCACACCGGCGCGCACGTGGGCATCGTATGCTAAAAAATGAAGTTTGGAGTTTGGGTTTGAAAATTTTACGGGAACTTCCTAGAAGCCTAAGAAATGCTTTGCTCGAGACGGATTTCGATTTGGAGGTCCCCCGAGTTAATTTTGCCCATTACGACTCCTCGCCCGCATGCTCGTGCACACCGGCGTGCACGTGGGCATCGTATGCTAAAAAATGAAGTTTGGAGTTTGGGTTTGAAAATTTTATGGGAGCTTCCTAGAAGACTAAGAAGTGCTTTGCTCGAGACGGATTTCGATTTAGATTTCCGCCGTGTTAATTTTGCCAATTACGGCTCCTCGCGCGCACGCTCAAGCACCCCGACGTGCACACCGGCGCGCACGTGGGCATCGTATGCTAAAAAATGAAGTTTGGAGTTTGGGTTTGAAAATTTTACGGGAACTTCCTAGAAGCCTAAGAAATGCTTTGCTCGAGACGGATTTCGATTTGGAGGTCCCCCGAGTTAATTTTGCCCATTACGACTCCTCGCCCGCACGCTCGTGCACCCCGGCGTGCACGTGGGCATCGTATGCTAAAAAATGAAGTTTGGAGTTTGGGTTCGGAAATTTTATGGGAGCTTCCTAGAAGCCTAAGAAATGCTTTGCTCGAGACGGATTTTGATTTGGAGATCCCACGAGTTAGTTTTTGCCCATTATGACTCCTCGCCCGCACGCTCAAGCACCCCGGCGTGCACGTGGGCATCGTATGCTAAAAAATGAAGTTTGGAGTTTGGGTTCGGAAATTTTATGGGAGCTTCCTAGAAGCCTAAGAAGTGTTTTGCTCGAGACGGATTTCGATTTGGAGGTCCCCCGAGTTAGTTTTGCCCATTATGACTCCTCCCCCGCACGCTCAAGCACCCCCGCGTGCACGGGGGCATTGTATGCTAAAAAATGAAGTTTGGAGTTTGGGTTTGGAAATTTTATGGGAGCTTCCTAGAAGCCTAAGAAGTGCTTTGCTCGAGACGGATTTCGATTTGGAGGTCCCCCGAGTTAATTTTGCCCATTATGACTCCTCGCCCGCACGCTTAAGCACCCCCGCGTGCACGTGGGCATTGTGTGCTAAAAAATGAAGTTTGGAGTTTGGGTTTGTAAATTTGATGGGAGCTTCCTAGAAGCCTAAGAAGTGCTTTGCTCGAGACGGATTTCGATTTGAAGGTCCCCCGTGTTAATTTTGCCCATTACGGCTCCTCGCCCGCACGCTCAAGCACCCCGGCGTGCACGTGGGCATTGTATGCTAAAAAATAAAGTTTGGAGTTTGGGTTTGGAAGTTTTATGGGAGCTTCCTAGAAGCTTAAGAAGTGTTTTGCTCGAGACGGATTTCGATTTGGAGGTCCCCCGAGTCAATGTTGCCCATTATGGCTCCTCTCCCGCATGCTCAAGCACCCCTGCGTGCACGTGGGCATTGTATGCTAAAAAATAAAGTTTGGAGTTTGGGTTTGGAAGTTTTATGGGAGCTTCCTAGAAGCTTAAGAAGTGTTTTGCTCGAGACGGATTTCGATTTGGAGGTCCCCCGAGTCAATGTTGCCCATTATGGCTCCTCGCCCGCACGCTCAAGCACCCCGGCGTGCACGTGGGCATTGTATGCTAAAAAATAAAGTTTGGAGTTTGGGTTTGGAAGTTTTATGGGAGCTTCCTAGAAGCTTAAGAAGTGTTTTGCTCGAGACGGATTTCGATTTGGAGGTCCCCCGAGTCAATGTTGCCCATTATGGCTCCTCTCCCGCATGCTCAAGCACCCCTGCGTGCACACCGGCGTGCACGTGGGCATTGTAGGCTAAAAAATGAAGTTTGGAGTTTGGGTTTGGAAATTTTATGGGAGCTTCCTTGAAGCCTAAGAAGTGTTTTGCTCGAAACGGAATTCGATTTGGAGGTCCCCCGAGTCAATTTTGCCCATTACGACTCCTCGCTCGCATGCAATATCTACTCCTGTCAGAGCTGTGGTTTTACTTAAGACTACTATAGGGGGGGGG
>NW_026775648.1:0-2500 GCF_030987335.1 Cornus florida | reverse complement strand
TCCTCGCCCGCATGCTCGTGCACACCGGCGTGCACGTGGGCATCGTATGCTAAAAAATGAAGTTTGGAGTTTGGGTTCAGAAATCTTATGGGAGCTTCCTAGAAGCCTAAGAAATGCTTTGCTCGAGACGGATTTCGATTTAGATTTCCGCCGTGTTAATTTTGCCAATTACGGCTCCTCGCGCGCACGCTCAAGCACCCCGACGTGCACACCGGCGCGCACGTGGGCATCGTATGCTAAAAAATGAAGTTTGGAGTTTGGGTTTGAAAATTTTACGGGAACTTCCTAGAAGCCTAAGAAATGCTTTGCTCGAGACGGATTTCGATTTGGAGGTCCCCCGAGTTAATTTTGCCCATTACGACTCCTCGCCCGCATGCTCGTGCACACCGGCGTGCACGTGGGCATCGTATGCTAAAAAATGAAGTTTGGAGTTTGGGTTTGAAAATTTTATGGGAGCTTCCTAGAAGACTAAGAAGTGCTTTGCTCGAGACGGATTTCGATTTAGATTTCCGCCGTGTTAATTTTGCCAATTACGGCTCCTCGCGCGCACGCTCAAGCACCCCGACGTGCACACCGGCGCGCACGTGGGCATCGTATGCTAAAAAATGAAGTTTGGAGTTTGGGTTTGAAAATTTTACGGGAACTTCCTAGAAGCCTAAGAAATGCTTTGCTCGAGACGGATTTCGATTTGGAGGTCCCCCGAGTTAATTTTGCCCATTACGACTCCTCGCCCGCACGCTCGTGCACCCCGGCGTGCACGTGGGCATCGTATGCTAAAAAATGAAGTTTGGAGTTTGGGTTCGGAAATTTTATGGGAGCTTCCTAGAAGCCTAAGAAATGCTTTGCTCGAGACGGATTTTGATTTGGAGATCCCACGAGTTAGTTTTTGCCCATTATGACTCCTCGCCCGCACGCTCAAGCACCCCGGCGTGCACGTGGGCATCGTATGCTAAAAAATGAAGTTTGGAGTTTGGGTTCGGAAATTTTATGGGAGCTTCCTAGAAGCCTAAGAAGTGTTTTGCTCGAGACGGATTTCGATTTGGAGGTCCCCCGAGTTAGTTTTGCCCATTATGACTCCTCCCCCGCACGCTCAAGCACCCCCGCGTGCACGGGGGCATTGTATGCTAAAAAATGAAGTTTGGAGTTTGGGTTTGGAAATTTTATGGGAGCTTCCTAGAAGCCTAAGAAGTGCTTTGCTCGAGACGGATTTCGATTTGGAGGTCCCCCGAGTTAATTTTGCCCATTATGACTCCTCGCCCGCACGCTTAAGCACCCCCGCGTGCACGTGGGCATTGTGTGCTAAAAAAATGAAGTTTGGAGTTTGGGTTTGTAAATTTGATGGGAGCTTCCTAGAAGCCTAAGAAGTGCTTTGCTCGAGACGGATTTCGATTTGAAGGTCCCCCGTGTTAATTTTGCCCATTACGGCTCCTCGCCCGCACGCTCAAGCACCCCGGCGTGCACGTGGGCATTGTATGCTAAAAAATAAAGTTTGGAGTTTGGGTTTGGAAGTTTTATGGGAGCTTCCTAGAAGCTTAAGAAGTGTTTTGCTCGAGACGGATTTCGATTTGGAGGTCCCCCGAGTCAATGTTGCCCATTATGGCTCCTCTCCCGCATGCTCAAGCACCCCTGCGTGCACGTGGGCATTGTATGCTAAAAAATAAAGTTTGGAGTTTGGGTTTGGAAGTTTTATGGGAGCTTCCTAGAAGCTTAAGAAGTGTTTTGCTCGAGACGGATTTCGATTTGGAGGTCCCCCGAGTCAATGTTGCCCATTATGGCTCCTCGCCCGCACGCTCAAGCACCCCGGCGTGCACGTGGGCATTGTATGCTAAAAAATAAAGTTTGGAGTTTGGGTTTGGAAGTTTTATGGGAGCTTCCTAGAAGCTTAAGAAGTGTTTTGCTCGAGACGGATTTCGATTTGGAGGTCCCCCGAGTCAATGTTGCCCATTATGGCTCCTCTCCCGCATGCTCAAGCACCCCTGCGTGCACACCGGCGTGCACGTGGGCATTGTAGGCTAAAAAATGAAGTTTGGAGTTTGGGTTTGGAAATTTTATGGGAGCTTCCTTGAAGCCTAAGAAGTGTTTTGCTCGAAACGGAATTCGATTTGGAGGTCCCCCGAGTCAATTTTGCCCATTACGACTCCTCGCTCGCATGCAATATCTACTCCTGTCAGAGCTGTGGTTTTACTTAAGACTACTATAGGGGGGGGGGGGAGTTCTCAGCACCAAGAGCTGCAAGTAAGGCCATTGCTTGCTTTGCAGTCTCGATTGCTCTACTAGTGAATAGTAGATGTCTTGGTTAGCTTGGAACGAAAAAAAAAATTTTTTGGGGAAAAAAAAAAAAAAAAAGTTTTTGTGAAAAAAAATTTTTCGAAAAAAAAAAAAAAAAAAAAAAATTTTTTGGATGCCTCGGTCTTCTATTTGTTTTGCTTGGGTAGATTAGGAAAAAAAAAAAAAAAAATTTTTTTGTTGGATGCCTCGGTCTTCATATTCTTTCTCGGCT
>NW_026775647.1:27500-30000 GCF_030987335.1 Cornus florida | reverse complement strand
TGCTAAAAAATGAAGTTTGGAGTTTGGGTTTGAAAATTTTATGGGAGCTTCCTAGAAGCCTAAGAAATGCTTTGCTCGAGACGGATTTCGATTTGGAGGTCCCCCGAGTTAAGTTTGCCCTTTATGACTCCTCGCCCGCATGCTCGTGCACACCGGCGTGCACGTGGGCATCGTATGCTAAAAAATGAAGTTTGGAGTTTGGGTTTGAAAATTTTACGGGAACTTCCTAGAAGCCTAAGAAATGCTTTGCTCGAGACGGATTTCGATTTGGAGGTCCGCCGTGTTAATTTTGCCAATTACGGCTCCTCGCCCGCACGCTCGTGCACCCCGACGTGCACACCGGCGCGCACGTGGGCATCGTATGCTAAAAAATGAAGTTTGGAGTTTGGGTTTGAAAATTTTACGGGAACTTCCTAGAAGCCTAAGAAATGCTTTGCTCGAGACGGATTTCGATTTGGAGGTCCCCCGAGTTAATTTTGCCCATTACGACTCCTCGCCCGCACGCTCGTGCACCCCGGCGTGCACGTGGGCATAGTATGCTAAAAAATGAAGTTTGGAGTTTGGGTTCGGAAATTTTATGGGAGCTTCCTAGAAGCCTAAGAACTGCTTTGCTCGAGACGGATTTTGATTTGGAGATCCCCCGAGTTAGTTTTGCCCATTATGACTCCTCCCCCGCACGCTCAAGCACCCCCGCGTGCACGGGGGCATCGTATGCTAAAAAATGAAGTTTGGAGTTTGGGTTTGGAAATTTTATGGGAGCTTCCTAGAAGCCTAAGAAGTGCTTTGCTCGAGACGGATTTCGATTTGGAGGTCCCCCGAGTTAATTTTGCCCATTATGACTCCTCGCCCGCACGCTTAAGCACCCCCGCGTGCACGTGGGCATTGTGTGCTAAAAAATGAAGTTTGGAGTTTGGGTTTGAAAATTTTACGGGAACTTCCTAGAAGCCTAAGAAATGCTTTGCTCGAGACGGATTTCGATTTGGAGGTCCCCCGAGTTAATTTTGCCCATTACGACTCCTCGCCCGCACGCTCGTGCACCCCGGCGTGCACGTGGGCATCGTATGCTAAAAAATGAAGTTTGGAGTTTGGGTTTGAAAATTTTATGGGAGCTTCCTAGAAGCTTAAGAAGTGTTTTGCTCGAGACGGATTTCGATTTGGAGGTCCCCCGAGTCAATGTTGCCCATTATGGCTCCTCTCCCGCATGCTCAAGCACCCCTGCGTGCACGTGGGCATTGTATGCTAAAAAATAAAGTTTGGAGTTTGGGTTTGGAAGTTTTATGGGAGCTTCCTTGAAGCTTAAGAAGTGTTTTGCTCGAGACGGATTTCGATTTGGAGGTCCCCCGAGTCAATGTTGCCCATTATGGCTCCTCGCCCGCACGCTCAAGCACCCCGGCGTGCACGTGGGCATTGTATGCTAAAAAATAAAGTTTGGAGTTTGGGTTTGGAAGTTTTATGGGAGCTTCCTAGAAGCTTAAGAAGTGTTTTGCTCGAGACGGATTTCGATTTGGAGGTCCCCCGAGTCAATGTTGCCCATTATGGCTCCTCTCCCGCATGCTCAAGCACCCCTGCGTGCACACCGGCGTGCACGTGGGCATTGTAGGCTAAAAAATGAAGTTTGGAGTTTGGGTTTGGAAATTTTATGGGAGCTTCCTTGAAGCCTAAGAAGTGTTTTGCTCGAAACGGAATTCGATTTGGAGGTCCCCCGAGTCAATTTTGCCCATTACGACTCCTCGCTCGCATGCAATATCTACTCCTGTCAGAGCTGTGGTTTTACTTAAGACTACTATAGGGGGGGGGGAGTTCTCAGCACCAAGAGCTGCAAGTAAGGCCATTGCTTGCTTTGCAGTCTCGATTGCTCTACTAGTGAATAGTAGATGTCTTGGTTAGCTTGGAACGAAAAAAAAAATTTTTTGGGGAAAAAAAAAAAAAAAAGTTTTTGTGAAAAAAAATTTTTCGAAAAAAAAAAAAAAAAAAAAAATTTTTTTGGATGCCTCGGTCTTCTATTTGTTTTGCTTGGGTAGATTAGGAAAAAAAAAAAAAAAAATTTTTTTGTTGGATGCCTCGGTCTTCATATTCTTTCTCGGCTATTTCGAAAAAAAAAAAAAAAAATTCCGGGAAAGAGAAAAAAAAAATTATTTTTTGTTGGTTGCCTCGGTCTTCATGTTCTTTCTCTGGTATATGGGAAAGAAAAAAAAAAAAAAAAAATTTTGGATGCCTCGGTCTTCTTGTTCTCGGTTGGATTTATCGAAAAAAAAAAAAAAAAAAAAAAAAAAAAAAAAAAAAATTTTGATGCCTCGGTCTTCTTGTTCTTGCTTTGGTATATCGGAGAAAAAAAAAAAAAAATTTTTTGGATGCCTCGGTCTTCTTGTTCATTCTTCGGTATATCAAAAAAAAAAAAAAAAAAAAAAAAATTTGAGACTTCGGTCTTCTTGTTCTTGCTTTGGTATATCGGAGAAAAAAAAAAAAAAAAATTTTGGATGCCTCGGTCTTCTTGTTCATT
>NW_026775646.1:52500-55578 GCF_030987335.1 Cornus florida | reverse complement strand
AGGGTCACCCCATGCCATTTGATGGCACAAAGCGAGAATCGAGTAGTGAGAGTATCGATTTCCGTCAGTAGGTACGCAACACGGGAACCTATAGTGCCGACCAAGGGAAATAACATGCCCTTGTAGCGCAACTGAAGAGGAATGCTCCGGCTGACTTCACCGCACAAGCAGGGAAAAAACCAGCACAAGCAAACCAAACACCACCCACACGCCAGGAACTAAAGCTGCCAAGGACAACACCCAATGATTCGCAGGTCCATGACATGCGGTCACTCAAGTGAAAGGCCTAGACAGCAAGGCTTGGCGCGGTATAAATAAAACAAAATATCGAGTGAAAGCCCACCAAGCAAGAACAAGAAGACCGAGGCATCCAAAAATTTTTTTTTTTTTTTTTTCTCCGATATACCGAAGCATGAAGAAGAAGACCGAGGCATCCAAAATTTTTTTTTTTTTTTTTTTTTTCTCCGATATACCGAAGCATGAATAAGAAGACCGAGGCATCCAAAATTTTTTTTTTTTCTTTTTTGATATACCGAAGAATGAACAAGAAGACCGAGGCATCCAAAATATATATATTTTTTTTCTCCGATATACCAAAGCAAGAACAAGAAGACCAAGGCTTCCAAAATTTTTTTTTTTTTTTTTTTTTTTTTTTTTTTTTTTTTTATATATATATATACCGAAGAATGAACAAGAAGACCGAGGCAACCAAAATTTTTTTTTATTTTCCTCCGATATACCAAAGCAAGAACAAGAAGACCGAGGCTTCAAAAAAATTTTTTTTTTTTGATATACCGAAGAATGAACAAGAAGACCGAGGCATCCAAAATTTTTTTTTTTTTTTTTCTCCGATATACCAAAGCAAGAACAAGAAGACCGAAGTCTCAAATTTTTTTTTTTTTTTTTTTTTTTTTTTTTTGATATACCGAAGAATGAACAAGAAGACCGAGGCATCCAAAAAATTTTTTTTTTTTTTTCTCCGATATACCAAAGCAAGAACAAGAAGACCGAGGCATCAAAATTTTTTTTTTTTTTTTTTTTTTTTTTTTTTTTTTTTTTCGATAAATCCAACCGAGAACAAGAAGACCGAGGCATCCAAAATTTTTTTTTTTTTTTTTTCTTTCCCATATACCAGAGAAAGAACATGAAGACCGAGGCAACCAACAAAAAATAATTTTTTTTTTCTCTTTCCCGGAATTTTTTTTTTTTTTTTTCGAAATAGCCGAGAAAGAATATGAAGACCGAGGCATCCAACAAAAAAATTTTTTTTTTTTTTTTTCCTAATCTACCCAAGCAAAACAAATAGAAGACCGAGGCATCCAAAAAAATTTTTTTTTTTTTTTTTTTTTTCGAAAAATTTTTTTTCACAAAAACTTTTTTTTTTTTTTTTCCCCAAAAAATTTTTTTTTTCGTTCCAAGCTAACCAAGACATCTACTATTCACTAGTAGAGCAATCGAGACTGCAAAGCAAGCAATGGCCTTACTTGCAGCTCTTGGTGCTGAGAACTCCCCCCCCCCTATAGTAGTCTTAAGTAAAACCACAGCTCTGACAGGAGTAGATATTGCATGCGAGCGAGGAGTCGTAATGGGCAAAATTGACTCGGGGGACCTCCAAATCGAATTCCGTTTCGAGCAAAACACTTCTTAGGCTTCAAGGAAGCTCCCATAAAATTTCCAAACCCAAACTCCAAACTTCATTTTTTAGCCTACAATGCCCACGTGCACGCCGGTGTGCACGCAGGGGTGCTTGAGCATGCGGGAGAGGAGCCATAATGGGCAACATTGACTCGGGGGACCTCCAAATCGAAATCCGTCTCGAGCAAAACACTTCTTAAGCTTCTAGGAAGCTCCCATAAAACTTCCAAACCCAAACTCCAAACTTTATTTTTTAGCATACAATGCCCACGTGCACGCCGGGGTGCTTGAGCGTGCGGGCGAGGAGCCATAATGGGCAACATTGACTCGGGGGACCTCCAAATCGAAATCCGTCTCGAGCAAAACACTTCTTAAGCTTCAAGGAAGCTCCCATAAAACTTCCAAACCCAAACTCCAAACTTTATTTTTTAGCATACAATGCCCACGTGCACGCAGGGGTGCTTGAGCATGCGGGAGAGGAGCCATAATGGGCAACATTGACTCGGGGGACCTCCAAATCGAAATCCGTCTCGAGCAAAACACTTCTTAAGCTTCTAGGAAGCTCCCATAAAATTTTCAAACCCAAACTCCAAACTTCATTTTTTAGCATACGATGCCCACGTGCACGCCGGGGTGCACGAGCGTGCGGGCGAGGAGTCGTAATGGGCAAAATTAACTCGGGGGACCTCCAAATCGAAATCCGTCTCGAGCAAAGCATTTCTTAGGCTTCTAGGAAGTTCCCGTAAAATTTTCAAACCCAAACTCCAAACTTCATTTTTTAGCACACAATGCCCACGTGCACGCGGGGGTGCTTAAGCGTGCGGGCGAGGAGTCATAATGGGCAAAATTAACTCGGGGGACCTCCAAATCGAAATCCGTCTCGAGCAAAGCACTTCTTAGGCTTCTAGGAAGCTCCCATAAAATTTCCAAACCCAAACTCCAAACTTCATTTTTTAGCATACGATGCCCCCGTGCACGCGGGGGTGCTTGAGCGTGCGGGGGAGGAGTCATAATGGGCAAAACTAACTCGGGGGATCTCCAAATCAAAATCCGTCTCGAGCAAAGCAGTTCTTAGGCTTCTAGGAAGCTCCCATAAAATTTCCGAACCCAAACTCCAAACTTCATTTTTTAGCATACTATGCCCACGTGCACGCCGGGGTGCACGAGCGTGCGGGCGAGGAGTCGTAATGGGCAAAATTAACTCGGGGGACCTCCAAATCGAAATCCGTCTCGAGCAAAGCATTTCTTAGGCTTCTAGGAAGTTCCCGTAAAATTTTCAAACCCAAACTCCAAACTTCATTTTTTAGCATACGATGCCCACGTGCGCGCCGGTGTGCACGTCGGGGTGCACGAGCGTGCGGGCGAGGAGCCGTAATTGGCAAAATTAACACGGCGGACCTCCAAATCGAAATCCGTCTCGAGCAAAGCATTTCTTAGGCTTCT
>NW_026775646.1:10000-12500 GCF_030987335.1 Cornus florida | reverse complement strand
AGACCGAGGCATCCAAAATTTTTTTTTTTTTTTTTCTCCGATATACCAAAGCAAGAACAAGAAGACCGAAGTCTCAAATTTTTTTTTTTTTTTTTTTTTTTTTTTTTGATATACCGAAGAATGAACAAGAAGACCGAGGCATCCAAAAAATTTTTTTTTTTTTTTCTCCGATATACCAAAGCAAGAACAAGAAGACCGAGGCATCAAAATTTTTTTTTTTTTTTTTTTTTTTTTTTTTTTTTTTTTTCGATAAATCCAACCGAGAACAAGAAGACCGAGGCATCCAAAATTTTTTTTTTTTTTTTTTCTTTCCCATATACCAGAGAAAGAACATGAAGACCGAGGCAACCAACAAAAAATAATTTTTTTTTTCTCTTTCCCGGAATTTTTTTTTTTTTTTTTCGAAATAGCCGAGAAAGAATATGAAGACCGAGGCATCCAACAAAAAAATTTTTTTTTTTTTTTTTCCTAATCTACCCAAGCAAAACAAATAGAAGACCGAGGCATCCAAAAAAATTTTTTTTTTTTTTTTTTTTTTCGAAAAATTTTTTTTCACAAAAACTTTTTTTTTTTTTTTTCCCCAAAAAATTTTTTTTTTCGTTCCAAGCTAACCAAGACATCTACTATTCACTAGTAGAGCAATCGAGACTGCAAAGCAAGCAATGGCCTTACTTGCAGCTCTTGGTGCTGAGAACTCCCCCCCCCCTATAGTAGTCTTAAGTAAAACCACAGCTCTGACAGGAGTAGATATTGCATGCGAGCGAGGAGTCGTAATGGGCAAAATTGACTCGGGGGACCTCCAAATCGAATTCCGTTTCGAGCAAAACACTTCTTAGGCTTCAAGGAAGCTCCCATAAAATTTCCAAACCCAAACTCCAAACTTCATTTTTTAGCCTACAATGCCCACGTGCACGCCGGTGTGCACGCAGGGGTGCTTGAGCATGCGGGAGAGGAGCCATAATGGGCAACATTGACTCGGGGGACCTCCAAATCGAAATCCGTCTCGAGCAAAACACTTCTTAAGCTTCTAGGAAGCTCCCATAAAACTTCCAAACCCAAACTCCAAACTTTATTTTTTAGCATACAATGCCCACGTGCACGCCGGGGTGCTTGAGCGTGCGGGCGAGGAGCCATAATGGGCAACATTGACTCGGGGGACCTCCAAATCGAAATCCGTCTCGAGCAAAACACTTCTTAAGCTTCAAGGAAGCTCCCATAAAACTTCCAAACCCAAACTCCAAACTTTATTTTTTAGCATACAATGCCCACGTGCACGCAGGGGTGCTTGAGCATGCGGGAGAGGAGCCATAATGGGCAACATTGACTCGGGGGACCTCCAAATCGAAATCCGTCTCGAGCAAAACACTTCTTAAGCTTCTAGGAAGCTCCCATAAAATTTTCAAACCCAAACTCCAAACTTCATTTTTTAGCATACGATGCCCACGTGCACGCCGGGGTGCACGAGCGTGCGGGCGAGGAGTCGTAATGGGCAAAATTAACTCGGGGGACCTCCAAATCGAAATCCGTCTCGAGCAAAGCATTTCTTAGGCTTCTAGGAAGTTCCCGTAAAATTTTCAAACCCAAACTCCAAACTTCATTTTTTAGCACACAATGCCCACGTGCACGCGGGGGTGCTTAAGCGTGCGGGCGAGGAGTCATAATGGGCAAAATTAACTCGGGGGACCTCCAAATCGAAATCCGTCTCGAGCAAAGCACTTCTTAGGCTTCTAGGAAGCTCCCATAAAATTTCCAAACCCAAACTCCAAACTTCATTTTTTAGCATACGATGCCCCCGTGCACGCGGGGGTGCTTGAGCGTGCGGGGGAGGAGTCATAATGGGCAAAACTAACTCGGGGGATCTCCAAATCAAAATCCGTCTCGAGCAAAGCAGTTCTTAGGCTTCTAGGAAGCTCCCATAAAATTTCCGAACCCAAACTCCAAACTTCATTTTTTAGCATACTATGCCCACGTGCACGCCGGGGTGCACGAGCGTGCGGGCGAGGAGTCGTAATGGGCAAAATTAACTCGGGGGACCTCCAAATCGAAATCCGTCTCGAGCAAAGCATTTCTTAGGCTTCTAGGAAGTTCCCGTAAAATTTTCAAACCCAAACTCCAAACTTCATTTTTTAGCATACGATGCCCACGTGCGCGCCGGTGTGCACGTCGGGGTGCACGAGCGTGCGGGCGAGGAGCCGTAATTGGCAAAATTAACACGGCGGACCTCCAAATCGAAATCCGTCTCGAGCAAAGCATTTCTTAGGCTTCTAGGAAGTTCCCGTAAAATTTTCAAACCCAAACTCCAAACTTCATTTTTTAGCATACGATGCCCACGTGCACGCCGGTGTGCACGAGCATGCGGGCGAGGAGTCATAAAGGGCAAACTTAACTCGGGGGACCTCCAAATCGAAATCCGTCTCGAGCAAAGCATTTCTTAGGCTTCTAGGAAGCTCCCATAAAATTTTCAAACCCAAACTCCAAACTTCATTTTTTAGCACACAAT
>NW_026775645.1:20000-22500 GCF_030987335.1 Cornus florida | reverse complement strand
AAGAAGACCGAGGCATCCAAAATTTTTTTTTTTTTTTTTTCTTTCCCATATACCAGAGAAAGAACATGAAGACCGAGGCAACCAACAAAAAATAATTTTTTTTTTCTCTTTCCCGGAATTTTTTTTTTTTTTTTTCGAAATAGCCGAGAAAGAATATGAAGACCGAGGCATCCAACAAAAAAATTTTTTTTTTTTTTTTTCCTAATCTACCCAAGCAAAACAAATAGAAGACCGAGGCATCCAAAAAAATTTTTTTTTTTTTTTTTTTTTTCGAAAAATTTTTTTTCACAAAAACTTTTTTTTTTTTTTTTCCCCAAAAAATTTTTTTTTTCGTTCCAAGCTAACCAAGACATCTACTATTCACTAGTAGAGCAATCGAGACTGCAAAGCAAGCAATGGCCTTACTTGCAGCTCTTGGTGCTGAGAACTCCCCCCCCCCTATAGTAGTCTTAAGTAAAACCACAGCTCTGACAGGAGTAGATATTGCATGCGAGCGAGGAGTCGTAATGGGCAAAATTGACTCGGGGGACCTCCAAATCGAATTCCGTTTCGAGCAAAACACTTCTTAGGCTTCAAGGAAGCTCCCATAAAATTTCCAAACCCAAACTCCAAACTTCATTTTTTAGCCTACAATGCCCACGTGCACGCCGGTGTGCACGCAGGGGTGCTTGAGCATGCGGGAGAGGAGCCATAATGGGCAACATTGACTCGGGGGACCTCCAAATCGAAATCCGTCTCGAGCAAAACACTTCTTAAGCTTCTAGGAAGCTCCCATAAAACTTCCAAACCCAAACTCCAAACTTTATTTTTTAGCATACAATGCCCACGTGCACGCCGGGGTGCTTGAGCGTGCGGGCGAGGAGCCATAATGGGCAACATTGACTCGGGGGACCTCCAAATCGAAATCCGTCTCGAGCAAAACACTTCTTAAGCTTCAAGGAAGCTCCCATAAAACTTCCAAACCCAAACTCCAAACTTTATTTTTTGGCATACAATGCCCACGTGCACGCAGGGGTGCTTGAGCATGCGGGAGAGGAGCCATAATGGGCAACATTGACTCGGGGGACCTCCAAATCGAAATCCGTCTCGAGCAAAACACTTCTTAAGCTTCTAGGAAGCTCCCATAAAATTTTCAAACCCAAACTCCAAACTTCATTTTTTAGCATACGATGCCCACGTGCACGCCGGGGTGCACGAGCGTGCGGGCGAGGAGTCGTAATGGGCAAAATTAACTCGGGGGACCTCCAAATCGAAATCCGTCTCGAGCAAAGCATTTCTTAGGCTTCTAGGAAGTTCCCGTAAAATTTTCAAACCCAAACTCCAAACTTCATTTTTTAGCACACAATGCCCACGTGCACGCGGGGGTGCTTAAGCGTGCGGGCGAGGAGTCATAATGGGCAAAATTAACTCGGGGGACCTCCAAATCGAAATCCGTCTCGAGCAAAGCACTTCTTAGGCTTCTAGGAAGCTCCCATAAAATTTCCAAACCCAAACTCCAAACTTCATTTTTTAGCATACGATGCCCCCGTGCACGCGGGGGTGCTTGAGCGTGCGGGGGAGGAGTCATAATGGGCAAAACTAACTCGGGGGATCTCCAAATCAAAATCCGTCTCGAGCAAAGCAGTTCTTAGGCTTCTAGGAAGCTCCCATAAAATTTCCGAACCCAAACTCCAAACTTCATTTTTTAGCATACTATGCCCACGTGCACGCCGGGGTGCACGAGCGTGCGGGCGAGGAGTCGTAATGGGCAAAATTAACTCGGGGGACCTCCAAATCGAAATCCGTCTCGAGCAAAGCATTTCTTAGGCTTCTAGGAAGTTCCCGTAAAATTTTCAAACCCAAACTCCAAACTTCATTTTTTAGCATACGATGCCCACGTGCGCGCCGGTGTGCACGTCGGGGTGCACGAGCGTGCGGGCGAGGAGCCGTAATTGGCAAAATTAACACGGCGGACCTCCAAATCGAAATCCGTCTCGAGCAAAGCATTTCTTAGGCTTCTAGGAAGTTCCCGTAAAATTTTCAAACCCAAACTCCAAACTTCATTTTTTAGCATACGATGCCCACGTGCACGCCGGTGTGCACGAGCATGCGGGCGAGGAGTCATAAAGGGCAAACTTAACTCGGGGGACCTCCAAATCGAAATCCGTCTCGAGCAAAGCATTTCTTAGGCTTCTAGGAAGCTCCCATAAAATTTTCAAACCCAAACTCCAAACTTCATTTTTTAGCACACAATGCCCACGTGCACGCGGGGGTGCTTAAGCGTGCGGGCGAGGAGTCATAATGGGCAAAATTAACTCGGGGGACCTCCAAATCGAAATCCGTCTCGAGCAAAGCACTTCTTAGGCTTCTAGGAAGCTCCCATAAAATTTTCAAACCCAAACTCCAAACTTCATTTTTTAGCCAACGATGCCCACGTGCACGCCGGGGTGCACGAGCGTGCGGGCGAGGAGTCATAATGGGCAAAATTAACTCGGGGGACCTCCAAATCGAAATCCGTCTC
>NW_026775644.1:0-57162 GCF_030987335.1 Cornus florida | reverse complement strand
TTTTCAATGTATAAAGAATGAATCTTTGAAAAAAAAAAAATGAGGGTTTTGATTTAACTTACTCGAGTTCCCAATGAAGGTACCTATTATGTCACTCGATCTTTTTAATGTTTAAAGATTGAAACTTTGAAAAAAAAAGAAATGAGAGTTTTGAGCTAAACTTATTCGAGTTCCTTTTGACATCCCGAAGAGTGTTTTAAAGAGTAAAGATTGAATCCTTGAATGAAGGTACTTATTATGTCACTAAACCTTTTTAATGTATAAAGATCGAATCATTGAAAAAAATGAGGGTTTTGAGTTTAACTTATTTGAGTTCCCTATGAGGTCGCGAAGAGTGTTTTATCGAGTAAAGATTGAATCCTTGAATGAAAATAGCTCAATCAAGGTACCTATTATGTCACTAGACATTTTGAAGGTATAAAATAAGAGTTTTGAGTTAAACTTATTCGAGTTCCCTTTGACGTCACGAAGGGTGTTTTAAGGAGTTAAGATTGAATCTTTGAATGAAAATACCTCAATCAAGGTACCTATCATGTCACTAGACCATTTTAATGTATAAAGATTAAATCTTTGTAAGAAAACGAGAGTTTTGAGTTAAACTTATTCGAGTTTTGTTTGACGTCGCGAAGAGTGTTTTAAAGTGTAAAAACTAAATCTTTGAATGAAATTACCCCAATCAAGGTTCGTATTACCTCACTAGACCTTTTTAATGTCTAAAGATAGAATATCTGAAAGAAAATGAAAGTTTCGAGTTTAACTTATTCGAGTTCCCTATGAAGTCGCGAAGAGTGTTTTAATGATCAAAGATTGAATCCTTCTGAATGAAAGTACCTCCATCAGGGTACCTATTATGTCACTAGACCTTTTTAACGTATAAAGATTAAACCTTGGAAAGGAAATGAGTGTTTTGAGTTAAACTTATTCGAGTGCCCTTGGACGTCCCGAAGAATGTTTTAATGAGTAAAGATTGAATCTTTAAATGAAAACACCTCAATCAAGGTACCTATGAAGTCACTAGACCATTTTAATGTACAAAGATCAAGTCTTTGAAATAAAATGAGAGTTTTGAGTCAAACTAATTCGATTTCACTTTGACGTCACGGAGAGTGTTTTAATGAGTAAAGATTGAATCTTTGAATGAAATTAACTCAATCAGGGTACCTATTATGTCACTTGAACTTTTTAATGTATAAAGATTGAATCTTTGAAAGAAAATGAGAGTTTTGAGTTGAACTTATGCGAGTTCCCTTTGACGTCCCAAAGAGTGTTTTAATGAGTAAAGATTGAATTTTTGTATGAAAATACCACAATCGAGGTACCTATTAAGTCACTAGACCATTTTAATGTATACAGATTCAATATTTGAAAGAAAATAAGAGTTTGGAGTTCAACTTATTCAAATTCCGTTTGACGTCACGACGAGTGTTTCAATGAGCAAGGATCGAATCTTTGAATGAAATTACTTCAATCAAGGTAACTATTATGTCACTAGACCTTTTTCATGTATAAGTATTGTATCTCTGAAAGAAAATGAGAGTTTTGAGTTAAACTTATTCGAGTTGACAATAAAGTCGTGAAAGTGTTTTAATGACTAAATATTGAATCTTTGAATGAAAATACCTCAACCAAGATGCCAATTATTCTACTGGACCTTTTTAATGTATAAAGATTGAATCTTTGAAGGAAAATGAGAGTTTCGAGTTTAACTTATTCAAGTTCCCTATGAATTCACGAAAAGTGTTTTAATGACTAAATATTGAATCTACGAATGAAAACACTTCAATCAAGGTACCTGTCATGTCACTGAACCTTTTTATGTTATAAAGATTGAATCTTTGAAAGAAAATGAGAGTTTTGAGCTAAACTTATTCGAGTTCCCTTTGACGTCCCGAATAATGTTTTAATGAGTAAAAATTGAATCTTTGAATTAAACTACCTCAATCAAGTTTCCTATTACGACACTAGACCATTTTAATGTATAAACACTAATCGTTGAAAGAAAATAGGAGTTTTGAGTTCAACTTATTTGAGTTCCCTTTGACGTCACGATGCGTGTTTCATTGAGTGTAGATTGAATCTTTCAGTGAAATTACCTCAATCAATGTACGTATTGTATCACTAGACCTTTTCAATGTATAAAGAATGAATCTTTGAAAAAAAAAAAATGAGGGTTTTGATTTAACTTACTCGAGTTCCCAATGAAGGTACCTATTATGTCACTCGATCTTTTTAATGTTTAAAGAATGAATTTTTGTATGAAAATACCACAATCGAGGTACCTATTAAGTCACTAGACCATTTTAATGTATACAGATTCAATATTTGAAAGAAAATAAGAGTTTGGAGTTCAACTTATTCGAATTCCGTTTGACGTCGCGACGAGTGTTTCAATGAGCAAGGATCGAATCATTGAACGAAATTACTTCAATCAAGGTAACTATTATGTCACTAGACCTTTTTCATGTATAAGTATTGTATCTCTGAAAGAAAATGAGAGTTTTGAGTTAAACTTATTCGAGTTGACAATAAAGTCGTGAAAGTGTTTTAATGACTAAATATTGAATCTTTGAATGAAAATACCTCAACCAAGATGCCAATTATGCTACTGGACCTTTTTAATGTATAAAGATTGAATCTTTGAAGGAAAATGAGAGTTTCGAGTTTAACTTATTCAAGTTCCCTATGAATTCACGAAAAGTGTTTTAATGACTAAATATTGAATCTACGAATGAAAACACTTCAATCAAGGTACCTGTCATGTCACTGAACCTTTTTATGTTATAAAGATTGAATCTTTGAACGAAAATGAGAGTTTTGAGCTAAACATATTCGAGTTCCCTTTGACGTCCCGAATAATGTTTTAATGAGTAAAAATTGAATCTTTGAATTAAACTACCTCAATCAAGTTTCCTATTACGACACTAGACCATTTTAACGTATAAACACTAATCGTTGAAAGAAAATAGGAGTTTTGAGTTCAACTTATTTGAGTTCCCTTTGACGTCACGATGCGTGTTTCATTGAGTGTAGATTGAATCTTTCAGTGAAATTACCTCAATCAATGTACGTATTGTATCACTAGACCTTTTCAATGTATAAAGAAAGAATCTTTGAAAAAAAAAAATGAGGGTTTTGATTTAACTTACTCGAGTTCCCAATGAAGGTACCTATTATGTCACTCGATCTTTTTAATGTTTAAAGATTGAAACTTTGAAAAAAAAGAAATGAGAGTTTTGAGCTAAACTTATTCGAGTTCCTTTTGACATCCCGAAGAGTGTTTTAAAGAGTAAAGATTGAATCCTTGAATGAAGGTACTTATTATGTCACTAAACCTTTTTAATGTATAAAGATCGAATCATTGAAAAAAATGAGGGTTTTGAGTTTAACTTATTTGAGTTCCCTACGAGGTCGCGAAGAGTGTTTTATCGAGTAAAGATTGAATCCTTGAATGAAAATAGCTCAATCAAGGTACCTATTATGTCACTAGACATTTTTAAGGTATAAAATAAGGGTTTTGAGTTAAACTTATTCGAGTCCCCTTTGACGTCATGAAGGGTGTTTTAAGGAGTTAAGATTGAATCTTTGAATGAAAATACCTCAATCAAGGTACCTATCATGTCACTAGACCATTTTAATGTATAAAGATTAAATCTTTGTAAGAAAACGAGAGTTTTGAGTTAAACTTATTCGAGTTTTGTTTGACGTCGCGAAGAGAGTTTTAAAGTGTAAAAACTAAATCTTTGAATGAAATTACCCCAATCAAGGTTCATATTAACTCACTAGACCTTTTTAATGTCTAAAGATTGAATATCTGAAAGAAAATGAAAGTTTCGAGTTTAACTTATTCGAGTTCCCTATGAAGTCGCGAAGAGTGTTTTAATGATCAAAGATTGAATCCTTCTGAATGAAAGTACCTCCATCAAGGTACCTATTATGTCACTAGACCTTTTTAACGTATAAAGATTGAACCTTGGAAATGAAATGAGTGTTTTGAGTTAAACTTATTCGAGTGCCCTTGGACGTCCCGAAGAATGTTTTAATGAGTAAAGATTGAATCTTTGAACGAAAACACCTCAATCAAGGTACCTATGAAGTCACTAGACCATTTTAATGTACAAAGATCAAATCTTTGAAATAAAATGAGAGTTTTGAGTCAAACTAATTCGATTTCACTTTGACGTCACGGAGAGTGTTTTAATGAGTAAAGATTGAATCTTTGAATGAAATTAACTCAATCAGGGTACCTATTATGTCACTTGAACTTTTTAATGTATAAAGATTGAATCTTTGAAAGAAAATGAAAGTTTTGAGTTGAACTTATGCGAGTTCCCTTTGACGTCCCAAAGAGTGTTTTAATGAGTAAAGATTGAATTTTTGTGTGAAAATACCACAATCGAGGTACCTATTAAGTCACTAGACCATTTTAATGTATACAGATTCAATATTTGAAAGAAAATAAGAGTTTGGAGTTCAACTTATTCGAATTCCGTTTGACGTCACGACGAGTGTTTCAATGAGCAAGGATTGAATCTTTGAATGAAATTACTTCAATCAAGGTAACTATTATGTCACTAGACCTTTTTCATGTATAAGTATTGTATCTCTGAAAGAAAATGAGAGTTTTGAGTTAAACTTATTCGAGTTGACAATAAAGTCGTGAAAGTGTTTTAATGACTAAATATTGAATCTTTGAATGAAAATACCTCAACCAAGATGCCAATTATGCTACTGGACCTTTTTAATGTATAAAGATTGAATCTTTGAAGGAAAATGAGAGTTTCGAGTTAAACTTATTCAAGTTCCCTATGAATTCACGAAAAGTGTTTTAATGACTAAATATTGAATCTACGAATGAAAACACTTCAATCAAGGTACCTGTCATGTCACTGAACCTTTTTATGTTATAAAGATTGAATCTTTGAAAGAAAATGAGAGTTTTGAGCTAAACTTATTCGAGTTCCCTTTGACGTCCCGAATAATGTTTTAATAAGTAAAAATTGAATCTTTGAATTAAACTACCTCAATCAAGTTTCCTATTACGACACTAGACCATTTTAATGTATAAACACTAATCGTTGAAAGAAAATAGGAGTTTTGAGTTCAACTTATTTGAGTTCCCTTTGACGTCACGATGCGTGTTTCATTGAGTGTACATTGAATCTTTCAGTGAAATTACCTCAATCAATGTACGTATTGTATCACTAGACCTTTTCAATGTATAAAGAATGAATCTTTGAAAAAAAAAATGAGGGTTTTGATTTAACTTACTCGAGTTCCCAATGAAGGTACCTATTATGTCACTCGATCTTTTTAATGTTTAAAGATTGAAACTTTGAAAAAAAAAGAAATGAGAGTTTTGAGCTAAACTTATTCGAGTTCCTTTTGACATCCCGAAGAGTGTTTTAAAGAGTAAAGATTGAATCCTTGAATGAAGGTACTTATTATGTCACTAAACCTTTTTAATGTATAAAGATCGAATCATTGAAAAAAATGAGGGTTTTGAGTTTAACTTATTTGAGTTCCCTATGGGGTCGCGAAGAGTGTTTTATCGGGTAAAGATTGAATCCTTGAATGAAAATAGCTCAATCAAGGTACCTATTATGTCACTAGACATTTTTAAGGTATAAAATAAGAGTTTTGAGTTAAACTTATTCGAGTCCCCTTTGACGTCACGAAGGGTGTTTTAAGGAGTTAAGATTGAATCTTTGAATGAAAATACCTCAATCAAGGTACCTATCATGTCACTAGACCATTTTAATGTATAAAGATTAAATCTTTGTAAGAAAACGAGAGTTTTGAGTTAAACTTATTCGAGTTTTGTTTGACGTCGCGAAGAGTGTTTTAAAGTGTAAAAACTAAATCTTTGAATGAAATTACCCCAATCAAGGTTCGTATTACCTCACTAGACCTTTTTAATGTCTAAAGATTGAATATCTAAAAGAAAATGAAAGTTTCGAGTTTAACTTATTCGAGTTCCCTATGAAGTCGCGAAGAGTGTTTTAATGATCAAAGATTGAATCCTTCTGAATGAAAGTACCTCCATCAGGTACCTATTATGTCACAAGACCTTTTTAACGTATAAAGATTGAACCTAGGAAAGGAAATGAGTGTTTTGAGTTAAACTTATTCGAGTGCCCTTGGACGTCCCGAAGAATGTTTTAATGAGTAAAGATTGAATCTTTAAATGAAAACACCTCACTCAAGGTACCTATGAAGTCACTAGACCATTTTAATGTACAAAGATCAAATCTTTGAAATAAAATGAGAGTTTTGAGTCAAACTAATTCGATTTCACTTTGACGTCACGGAGAGTGTTTTAATGAGTAAAGATTGAATCTTTGAATGAAATTAACTCAATCAGGGTACCTATTATGTCACTTGAACTTTTTAATGTATAAAGATTGAATCTTTGAAAGAAAATGAGAGTTTTGAGTTGAACTTATGCGAGTTCCCTTTGACGTCCCAAAGAGTGTTTTAATGAGTAAAGATTTTATTTTTGTATGAAAATACCACAATCGAGGTACCTATTAAGTAACTAGACCATTTTAATGTATACAGATTCAATATTTGAAAGAAAATAAGAGTTTGGAGTTCAACTTATTCGAATTCCGTTTGACGTCACGACGAGTGTTTCAATGAGCAAGGATTGAATCTTTGAATGAAATTACTTCAATCAAGGTAACTATTATGTCACTAGACCTTTTTCATGTATAAGTATTGTGTCTCTGAAAGAAAATGAGAGTTTTGAGTTAAACATATTCGAGTTGACAATAAAGTCGTGAAAGTGTTTTAATGACTAAATATTGAATCTTTGAATGAAAATACCTCAACCAAGATGCCAATTATGCTACTGGACCTTTTTAATGTATAAAGATTGAATCTTTGAAGGAAAATGAGAGTTTCGAGTTTAACTTATTCAAGTTCCCTATGAATTCACGAAAAGTGTTTTAATGACTAAATATTGAATCTACGAATGAAAACACTTCAATCAAGGTACCTGTCATGTCACTGAACCTTTTTATGTTATAAAGATTGAATCTTTGAAAGAAAATGAAAGTTTTGAGCTAAACTTATTCGAGTTCCCTTTGACGTCCCGAATAATGTTTTAATGAGTAAAAATTGAATCTTTGAATTAAACTACCTCAATCAAGTTTCCTATTACGACACTAGACCATTTTAATGTATAAACACTAATCGTTGAAAGAAAATAGGAGTTTTGAGTTCAACTTATTTGAGTTCCCTTTGACGTCACGATGCGTGTTTCATTGAGTGTAGATTGAATCTTTCAGTGAAATTACCTCAATCAATGTACGTATTGTATCACTAGACCTTTTCAATGTATAAAGAATGAATCTTTGAAAAAAAAATATGAGGGTTTTGATTTAACTTACTCGAGTTCCCAATGAAGGTACCTATTATGTCACTCGATCTTTTTAATGTTTAAAGATTGAAACTTTGGAAAAAAGAGAAATGAGAGTTTTGAGCTAAACTTATTCGAGTTCCTTTTGACATCCCGAAGAGTGTTTTAAAGAGTAAAGATTGAATCCTTGAATGAAGGTACTTATTATGTCACTAAACCTTTTTAATGTATAAAGATCGAATCATTGAAAAAAATGAGGGTTTTGAGTTTAACTTATTTGAGTTCCCTATGAGGTCGCGAAGAGTGTTTTATCGAGTAAAGATGGAATCCTTGAATGAAAATAGCTTAATCAAGGTACCTATTATGTCACTAGACATTTTTAAGGTATAAAATAAGAGTTTTGAGTTAAACTTATTCGAGTTCCCTTTGACATCACGAAGGGTGTTTTAAGGAGTTAAGATTGAATCTTTGAATGAAAATACCTCAATCAAGGTACCTATCATGTCACTAGACCATTTTAATGTATAAAGATTAAATCTTTGTAAGAAAACGAGAGTTTTGAGTTAAACATATTCGAGTTTTGTTTGACGTCGCGAAGAGTGTTTTAAAGTGTAAAAACTAAATCTTTGAATGAAATTACCCCAATCAAGATTCGTATTACCTCACTAGACCTTTTTAATGTCTAAAGATTGAATATCTGAAAGAAAATGAAAGTTTCGAGTTTAACTTATTCGAGTTCCCGATGAAGTCGCGAAGAGTGTTTTAATGATCAAAGATTGAATCCTTCTGAATGAAAGTACCTCCATCAGGGTACCTATTATGTCACTAGACCTTTTTAACGTATAAAGATTGAACCTTGGAAAGGAAATGAGTGTTTTGAGTTAAACTTATTCGAGTGCCCTTGGACGTCCCGAAGAATGTTTTAATGAGTAAAGATTGAATCTTTAAATGAAAACACCTCAATCAAGGTACCTATGAAGTCACTAGACCATTTTAATGTACAAAGATCAAATCTTTGAAATAAAATGAGAGTTTTGAGTCAAACTAATTCGATTTCACTTTGACGTCACGGAGAGTGTTTTAATGAGTAAAGATTGAATCTTTGAATGAAATTAACTCAATCAGGGTACCTATTATGTCACTTGAACTTTTTAATGTATAAAGATTGAATCTTTGAAAGAAAATGAGAATTTTGAGTTGAACTTATGCGAGTTCCCTTTGACGTCCCAAAGAGTGTTTTAATGAGTAAAGATTGAATTTCTGTATGAAAATACCACAATCGAGGTACCTATTAAGTCACTAGACCATTTTAATGTATACAGATTCAATATTTGAAAGAAAATAAGAGTTTGGAGTTCAACTTATTCGAATTCCGTTTGACGTCACGACGAGTGTTTCAATGAGCAAGGATTGAATCTTTGAATGAAATTACTTCAATCAAGGTAACTATTATGTCAGTAGACCTTTTTCATGTATAAGTATTGTATCTCTGAAAGAAAATGAGAGTTTTGAGTTAAACTTATTCGAGTTGACAATAAAGTCGTGAAAGTGTTTTAATGACTAAATATTGAATCTTTGAATGAAAATACCTCAACCAAGATGCCAATTATGCTACTGGACCTTTTTAATGTATAAAGATTGAATCTTTGAAGGAAAATGAGAGTTTCGAGTTTAACTTATTCAAGTTCCCTATGAATTCACGAAAAGTGTTTTAATGACTAAATATTGAATCTACGAATGAAAACACTTCAATCAAGGTACCGGTCATGTCACTGAACCTTTTTATGTTATAAAGATTGAATCTTTGAAAGAAAATGAAAGTTTTGAGCTAAACTTATTCGAGTTCCCTTTGACGTCCCGAATAATATTTTAATGAGTAAAAATTGAATCTTTGAATTAAACTACCTCAATCAAGTTTCCTATTACGACACTAGACCATTTTAATCTATAAACACTAATCGTTGAAAGAAAATAGGAGTTTTGAGTTCAACTTATTTGAGTTCCCTTTGACGTCACGATGCGTGTTTCATTGAGTGTAGATTGAATCTTTCAGTGAAATTACCTCAATCAATGTACGTATTGTATCACTAGACCTTTTCAATGTATAAAGAATGAATCTTTGAAAAAAAAAATGAGGGTTTTGATTTAACTTACTCGAGTTCCCAATGAAGGTACCTATTATGTCACTCGATCTTTTTAATGTTTAAAGATTGAAACTTTGAAAAAAAAAGAAATGAGAGTTTTGAGCTAAACTTATTCGAGTTCCTTTTGACATCCCGAAGAGTGTTTTAAAGAGTAAAGATTGAATCCTTGAATGAAGGTACTTATTATGTCACTAAACCTTTTTAATGTATAAAGATCGAATCATTGAAAAAAATGAGGGTTTTGAGTTTAACTTATTTGAGTTCCCTATGAGGTCGCGAAGAGTGTTTTATCGAGTAAAGATGGAATCCTTGAATGAAAATAGCTTAATCAAGGTACCTATTATGTCACTAGACATTTTTAAGGTATAAAATAAGAGTTTTGAGTTAAACTTATTCCAGTCCCCTTTGACGTCACGAAGGGTGTTTTAAGGAGTTAAGATTGAATCTTTGAATGAAAATACCTCAATCAAGGTACCTATCATGTCACTAGACCATTTTAATGTATAAAGATTAAATCTTTGTAAGAAAACGAGAGTTTTGAGTTAAACTTATTCGAGTTTTGTTTGACGTCGCGAAGAGTGTTTTAAAGTGTAAAAACTAAATCTTTGAATGAAATTACCCCAATCAAGGTTTGTATTACCTCACTAGACCTTTTTAATGTCTAAAGATTGAATATCTAAAAGAAAATGAAAGTTTCGAGTTTAACTTATTCGAGTTCCCTATGAAGTCGCGAAGAGTGTTTTAATGATCAAAGATTGAATCCTTCTGAATGAAAGTACCTCCATCAGGGTACCTATTATGTCACTAGACCTTTTTAACGTATAAAGATTGAACCTTGGAAAGGAAATGAGTGTTTTGAGTTAAACTTATTCGAGTGCCCTTGGATGTCCCGAAGAATGTTTTAATGAGTAAAGATTGAATCTTTAAATGAAAACACCTCAATCAAGGTACCTATGAAGTCACTAGACCATTTTAATGTACAAAGATCAAATCTTTGAAATAAAATGAGAGTTTTGAGTCAAACTAATTCGATTTCACTTTGACGTCACGGAGAGTGTTTTAATGAGTAAAGATAGAATCTTTGAATGAAATTAACTCAATCAGGATACCTATTATGTCACTTGAACTTTTTAATGTATAAAGATTGAATCGTTGAAAGAAAATGAGAGTTTTGAGTTGAACTTATGCGAGTTTCCTTTGACGTCCCAAAGAGTGTTTTAATGAGTAGAGATTGAATTTTTGTATGAAAATACCTCAATCGAGGTACCTATTAAGTCACTAGACCATTTTAATGTATACAGATTCAATATTTGAAAGAAAATAAGAGTTTGGAGTTCAACTTATTCGAATTCCGTTTGACGTCACGACGAGTGTTTCAATGAGCAAGGATTGAATCTTTGAATGAAATTACTTCAATCAAGGTAACTATTATGTCACTAGACCTTTTTCATGTATAAGTATTGTATCTCTGAAAGAAAATGAGAGTTTTGAGTTAAACTTATTCGAGTTGACAATAAAGTCGTGAAAGTGTTTTAATGACTAAATATTGAATCTTTGAATGAAAATACCTCAACCAAGATGCCAATTATGCTACTGGACCTTTTTAATGTATAAAGATTGAATCTTTGAAGGAAAATGAGAGTTTCGAGTTTAACTTATTCAAGTTCCCTATGAATTCACGAAAAGTGTTTTAATGACTAAATATTGAATCTACGAATGAAAACACTTCAATCAAGGTACCTGTCATGTCACTGAACCTTTTTATGTTATAAAGATTGAATCTTTGAAAGAAAATGAAAGTTTTGAGCTAAACTTATTCGAGTTCCCTTTGACGTCCCGAATAATGTTTTAATGAGTAAAAATTGAATCTTTGAATTAAACTACCTCAATCAAGTTTCCTATTACGACACTAGACCATTTTAATGTATAAACACTAATCGTTGAAAGAAAATAGGAGTTTTGAGTTCAACTTATTTGAGTTCCCTTTGACGTCACGATGCGTGTTTCATTGAGTGTAGATTGAATCTTTCAGTGAAATTACCTCAATCAATGTACGTATTGTATCACTAGACCTTTTCAATGTATAAAGAATGAATCTTTGAAAAAAAAAAATGAGGGTTTTGATTTAACTTACTCGAGTTCCCAATGAAGGTACCAATTATGTCACTCGATCTTTTTAATGTTTAAAGATCGAATCATTGAAAAAAATGAGGGTTTTGAGTTTAACTTATTTGAGTTCCCTATGAGGTCGCGAAGAGTGTTTTATCGAGTAAAGATTGAATCCTTGATTGAAAATAGCTCATTCAAGGTACCTATTATGTCACTAGACATTTTTAAGGTATAAAATAAGAGTTTTGAGTTAAACTTATTCGAGTCCCCTTTGACGTCACGAAGGGTGTTTTAAGGAGTTAAGATTGAATCTTTGAATGAAAATACCTCAATCAAGGTACCTATCATGTCACTAGACCATTTTAATGTATAAAGATTAAATCTTTGTAAGAAAACGAGAGTTTTGAGTTAAACTTATTCGAGTTTTGTTTGACGTCGCGAAGAGTGTTTTAAAGTGTAAAAACTAAATCTTTGAATGAAATTACCCCAATCAAGATTCGTATTACCTCACTAGACCTTTTTAATGTCTAAAGATTGAATATCTGAAAGAAAATGAAAGTTTCGAGTTTAACTTATTCGAGTTCCCGATGAAGTCGCGAAGAGTGTTTTAATGATCAAAGATTGAATCCTTCTGAATGAAAGTACCTCCATCAGGGTACCTATTATGTCACTAGACCTTTTTAACGTATAAAGATTGAACCTTGGAAAGGAAATGAGTGTTTTGAGTTAAACTTATTCGAGTGCCCTTGGACGTCCCGAAGAATGTTTTAATGAGTAAAGATTGAATCTTTAAATGAAAACACCTCAATCAAGGTACCTATGAAGTCACTAGACCATTTTAATGTACAAAGATCAAATCTTTGAAATAAAATGAGAGTTTTGAGTCAAACTAATTCGATTTCACTTTGACGTCACGGAGAGTGTTTTAATGAGTAAAGATTGAATCTTTGAATGAAATTAACTCAATCAGGGTACCTATTATGTCACTTGAACTTTTTAATGTATAAAGATTGAATCTTTGAAAGAAAATGAGAGTTTTGAGTTGAACTGATGCGAGTTCCCTTTGACGTCCCAAAGAGTGTTTTAATGAGTAAAGATTGAATTTCTGTATGAAAATACCACAATCGAGGTACCTATTAAGTCACTAGACCATTTTAATGTATACAGATTCAATATTTGAAAGAAAATAAGAGTTTGGAGTTCAACTTATTCGAATTCCGTTTGACGTCACGACGAGTGTTTCAATGAGCAAGGATTGAATCTTTGAATGAAATTACTTCAATCAAGGTAACTATTATGTCACTAGACCTTTTTCATGTATAAGTATTGTATCTCTGAAAGAAAATGAGAGTTTTGAGTTAAACTTATTCGAGTTGACAATAAAGTCGTGAAAGTGTTTTAATGACTAAATATTGAATCTTTGAATGAAAATACCTCAACCAAGATGCCAATTATGCTACTGGACCTTTTTAATGTATAAAGATTGAATCTTTGAAGGAAAATGAGAGTTTCGAGTTTAACTTATTCAAGTTCCCTATGAATTCACGAAAAGTGTTTTAATGACTAAATATTGAATCTACGAATGAAAACACTTCAATCAAGGTACCTGTCATGTCACTGAACCTTTTTATGTTATAAAGATTGAATCTTTGAAAGAAAATGAAAGTTTTGAGCTAAACTTATTCGAGTTCCCTTTGACGTCCCGAATAATATTTTAATGAGTAAAAATTGAATCTTTGAATTAAACTACCTCAATCAAGTTTCCTATTACGACACTAGACCATTTTAATGTATAAACACTAATCGTTGAAAGAAAATAGGAGTTTTGAGTTCAACTTATTTGAGTTCCCTTTGACGTCACGATGCGTGTTTCATTGAGTGTAGATTGAATCTTTCAGTGAAATTACCTCAATCAATGTACGTATTGTATCACTAGACCTTTTCAATGTATAAAGAATGAATCTTTGAAAAAAAAAAATGAGGGTTTTGCTTTAACTTACTCGAGTTCCCAATGAAGGTACCTTTTATGTCACTCGATCTTTTTAATGTTTAAAGATTGAAACTTTGAAAAAAAAGAAATGAGAGTTTTGAGCTAAACTTATTCGAGTTCCTTTTGACATCCCGAAGAGTGTTTTAAAGAGTAAAGATTGAATCCTTGAATGAAGGTACTTATTATGTCACTAAACCTTTTTAATGTATAAAGATCGAATCATTGAAAAAAATGAGGGTTTTGAGTTTAACTTATTTGAGTTCCCTATGAGGTCGCGAAGAGTGTTTTACCGAGTAAAGATTGAATCCTTGAATGAAAATAGCTCAATCAAGGTACCTATTATGTCACTAGACATTTTTAAGGTATAAAATAAGAGTTTTGAGTTAAACTTATTCGAGTTCCCTTTGACGTCACGAAGGGTGTTTTAAGGAGTTAAGATTGAATCTTTGAATGAAAATACCTCAATCAAGGTACCTATCATGTCACTAGACCATTTTAATGTATAAAGATTAAATCTTTGTAAGAAAACGAGAGTTTTGAGTTGAACTTATTCGAGTTTTGTTTGACGTCGCGAAGAGTGTTTTAAAGTGTAAAAACTAAATCTTTGAATGAAATTACCCCAATCAAGGTTCGTATTACCTCACTAGACCTTTTTAATGTCTAAAGATTGAATATCTGAAAGAAAATGAAAGTTTCGAGTTTAACTTATTCGAGTTCCCTATGAAGTCGCGAAGAGTGTTTTAATGATCAAAGATTGAATCCTTCTGAATGAAAGTACCTCCATCAGGGTACCTATTATGTCACTAGACCTTTTTAACGTATAAAGATTGAACCTTGGAAAGGAAATGAGTGTTTTGAGTTAAACTTATTCGAGTGCCCTTGGACGTCCCGAAGAATGTTTTAATGAGTAAAGATTGAATCTTTAAATGAAAACACCTCAATCAAGGTACCTATGAAGTCACTAGACCATTTTAATGTACAAAGATCAAATCTTTGAAATAAAATGAGAGTTTTGAGTCAAACTAATTCGATTTCACTTTAACGTCACGGAGAGTGTTTTAATGAGTAAAGATTGAATCTTTGAATGAAATTAACTCAATCAGGGTACCTATTATGTCACTTGAACTTTTTAATGTATAAAGATTGAATCTTTGAAAGAAAATGAGAGTTTTGAGTTGAACTTATGCGAGTTCCCTTTAACGTCCCAAAGAGTGTTTTAATGAGTAAAGATTGAATTTTTGTATGAAAATACCACAATCGAGGTACCTATTAAGTCACTAGACCATTTTAATGTATACAGATTCAATATTTGAAAGAAAATAAGTGTTTGGAGTTCAACTTATTCGAATTCCGTTTGACGTCACGACGAGTGTTTCAATGAGCAAGGATTGAATCTTTGAATGAAATTACTTCAATCAAGGTAACTATTATGTCACTAGACCTTTTTCATGTATAAGTATTGTGTCTCTGAACGAAAATGAGAGTTTTGAGTTAAACTTATTCGAGTTGACAATAAAGTCGTGAAAGTGTTTTAATGACTAAATATTGAATCTTTGAATGAAAATACCTCAACCAAGATGCCAATTATGCTACTGGACCTTTTTAATGTATAAAGATTGAATCTTTAAAGGAAAATGAGAGTTTCGAGTTTAACTTATTCAAGTTCCCTATGAATTCACGAAAAGTGTTTTAATGACTAAATATTGAATCTACGAATGAAAACACTTCAATCAAGGTACCTGTCATGTCACTGAACCTTTTTATGTTATAAAGATTGAATCTTTGAAAGAAAATGAAAGTTTTGAGCTAAACTTATTCGAGTTACCTTTGACGTCCTGAATAATGTTTTAATGAGTAAAAATTGATTCTTTGAATTAAACTACCTCAATCAAGTTTCCTATTACGACACTAGACCATTTTAATGTATAAACACTAATCGTTGAAAGAAAATAGGAGTTTTGAGTTCAACTTATTTGAGTTCCCTTTGACGTCACGATGCGTGTTTCATTGAGTGTAGATTGAATCTTTCAGTGAAATTACCTCAATCAATGTACGTATTGTATCACTAGACCTTTTCAATGTATAAAGAATGAATCTTTGAAAAAAAAAAATGAGGGTTTTGATTTAACTTACTCGAGTTCCCAATGAAGGTACCTATTATGTCACTCGATCTTTTTAATGTTTAAAGATTGAAACTTTGAAAAAAAAGAAATGAGAGTTTTGAGCTAAACTTATTCGAGTTCCTTTTGACATCCCGAAGAGTGTTTTAAAGAGTAAAGATTGAATCCTTGAATGAAGGTACTTATTATGTCACTAAACCTTTTTAATGTATAAAGATCGAATCATTGAAAAAAATGAGGGTTTTGAGTTTAACTTATTTGAGTTCCCTATGAGGTCGCGAAGAGTGTTTTACCGAGTAAAGATTGAATCCTTGAATGAAAATAGCTCAATCAAGGTACCTATTATGTCACTAGACATTTTTAAGGTATAAAATAAGAGTTTTGAGTTAAACTTATTCGAGTTCCCTTTGACGTCACGAAGGGTGTTTTAAGGAGTTAAGATTGAATCTTTGAATGAAAATACCTCAATCAAGGTACCTATCATGTCACTAGACCATTTTAATGTATAAAGATTAAATCTTTGTAAGAAAACGAGAGTTTTGAGTTGAACTTATTCGAGTTTTGTTTGACGTCGCGAAGAGTGTTTTAAAGTGTAAAAACTAAATCCTTGAATGAAATTACCCCAATCAAGGTTCGTATTACCTCACTAGACCTTTTTAATGTCTAAAGATTGAATATCTGAAAGAAAATGAAAGTTTCGAGTTTAACTTATTCGAGTTCCCTATGAAGTCGCGAAGAGTGTTTTAATGATCAAAGATTGAATCCTTCTGAATGAAAGTACCTCCATCAGGGTACCTATTATGTCACTAGACCTTTTTAACGTATAAAGATTGAACCTTGGAAAGGAAATGAGTGTTTTGAGTTAAACTTATTCGAGTGCCCTTGGACGTCCCGAAGAATGTTTTAATGAGTAAAGATTGAATCTTTAAATGAAAACACCTCACTCAAGGTACCTATGAAGTCACTAGACCATTTTAATGTACAAAGATCAAATCTTTGAAATAAAATGAGAGTTTTGAGTCAAACTAATTCGATTTCACTTTGACGTCACGGAGAGTGTTTTAATGAGTAAAGATTGAATCTTTGAATGAAATTAACTCAATCAGGGTACCTATTATGTCACTTGAACTTTTTAATGTATAAAGATTGAATCTTTGAAAGAAAATGAGAGTTTTGAGTTGAACTTATGCGAGTTCCCTTTGACGTCCCAAAGAGTGTTTTAATGAGTAAAGATTGAATTTTTGTATGAAAATACCACAATCGAGGTACCTATTAAGTCACTAGACCATTTTAATGTATACAGATTCAATATTTGAAAGAAAATAAGAGTTTGGAGTTCAACTTATTCGAATTCCGTTTGACGTCACGACGAGTGTTTCAATGAGCAAGGATTGAATCTTTGAATGAAATTACTTCAATCAAGGTAACTATTATGTCACTAGACCTTTTTCATGTATAAGTATTGTGTCTCTGAAAGAAAATGAGAGTTTTGAGTTAAACTTATTCGAGTTGACAATAAAGTCGTGAAAGTGTTTTAATGACTAAATATTGAATCTTTGAATGAAAATACCTCAACCAAGATGCCAATTATGCTACAGGACCTTTTTAATGTATAAAGATTGAATCTTTGAAGGAAAATGAGAGTTTCGAGTTTAACTTATTCAAGTTCCCTATGAATTCACGAAAAGTGTTTTAATGACTAAATATTGAATCTACGAATGAAAACACTTCAATCAAGGTACCTGTCATGTCACTGAACCTTTTTATGTTATAAAGATTGAATCTTTGAAAGAAAATGAAAGTTTTGAGCTAAACTTATTCGAGTTCCCTTTGACGTCCCGAATAATGTTTTAATGGGTAAAAATTGAATCTTTGAATTAAACTACCTCAATCAAGTTTCCTATTACGACACTAGACCATTTTAATGTATAAACACTAATCGTTGAAAGAAAATAGGAGTTTTGAGTTCAACTTATTTGAGTTCCCTTTGACGTCACGATGCGTGTTTCATTGAGTGTAGATTGAATCTTTCAGTGAAATTACCTCAATCAATGTACGTATTGTATCACTAGACCTTTTCAATGTATAAAGAATGAATCTTTGAAAAAAAAATATGAGGGTTTTGATTTAACTTACTCGAGTTCCCAATGAAGGTACCTATTATGTCACTCGATCTTTTTAATGTTTAAAGATTGAAACTTTGAAAAAAAAAGAAATGAGAGTTTTGAGCTAAACTTATTCGAGTTCCTTTTGAGATCCCGAAGAGTGTTTTAAAGAGTAAAGATTGAATCCTTGAATGAAGGTACTTATTATGTCACTAAACCTTTTTAATGTATAAAGATCGAATCATTGAAAAAAATGAGGGTTTTGAGTTTAACTTATTTGAGTTCCCTATGAGGTCGCGAAGAGTGTTTTATCGAGTAAAGATGGAATCCTTGAATGAAAATAGCTTAATCAAGGTACCTATTATGTCACTAGACATTTTTAAGGTATAAAATAAGAGTTTTGAGTTAAACTTATTCGAGTTCCCTTTGACGTCACGAAGGGTGTTTTAAGGAGTTAAGATTGAATCTTTGAATAAAAATACCTCAATCAAGGTACCTATCATGTCACTAGACCATTTTAATGTATAAAGATTAAATCTTTGTAAGAAAACGAGAGTTTTGAGTTAAACTTATTCGAGTTTTGTTTGACGTCGCGAAGAGTGTTTTAAAGTGTAAAAACTAAATCTTTGAATGAAATTACCCCAATCAAGATTCGTATTACCTCACTAGACCTTTTTAATGTCTAAAGATTGAATATCTGAAAGAAAATGAAAGTTTCGAGTTTAACTTATTCGAGTTCCCGATGAAGTCGCGAAGAGTGTTTTAATGATCAAAGATTGAATCCTTCTGAATGAAAGTACCTCCATCAGGGTACCTATTATGTCACTAGACCTTTTTAACGTATAAAGATTGAACCTTGGAAAGGAAATGAGTGTTTTGAGTTAAACTTATTCGAGTGCCCTTGGACGTCCCGAAGAATGTTTTAATGAGTAAAGATTGAATCTTTAAATGAAAACACCTCAATCAAGGTACCTATGAAGTCACTAGACCATTTTAATGTACAAAGATCAAATCTTTGAAATAAAATGAGAGTTTTGAGTCAAACTAATTCGATTTCACTTTGACGTCACGGAGAGTGTTTTAATGAGTAAAGATTGAATCTTTGAATGAAATTAACTCAATCAGGGTACCTATTATGTCACTTGAACTTTTTAATGTATAAAGATTGAATCTTTGAAAGAAAATGAGAGTTTTGAGTTGAACTTATGCGAGTTCCCTTTGACGTCCCAAAGAGTGTTTTAATGAGTAAAGATTGAATTTCTGTATGAAAATACCACAATCGAGGTACCTATTAAGTCACTAGACCATTTTAATGTATACAGATTCAATATTTGAAAGAAAATAAGAGTTTGGAGTTCAACTTATTCGAATTCCGTTTGACGTCACGACGAGTGTTTCAATGAGCAAGGATTGAATCTTTGAATGAAATTACTTCAATCAAGGTAACTATTATGTCACTAGACCTTTTTCATGTATAAGTATTGTATCTCTGAAAGAAAATGAGAGTTTTGAGTTAAACTTATTCGAGTTGACAATAAAGTCGTGAAAGTGTTTTAATGACTAAATATTGAATCTTTGAATGAAAATACCTCAACCAAGATGCCAATTATGCTACTGGACCTTTTTAATGTATAAAGATTGAATCTTTGAAGGAAAATGAGAGTTTCGAGTTTAACTTATTCAAGTTCCCTATGAATTCACGAAAAGTGTTTTAATGACTAAATATTGAATCTACGAATGAAAACACTTCAATCAAGGTACCTGTCATGTCACTGAACCTTTTTATGTTATAAAGATTGAATCTTTGAAAGAAAATGAAAGTTTTGAGCTAAACTTATTCGAGTTCCCTTTGACGTCCCGAATAATATTTTAATGAGTAAAAATTGAATCTTTGAATTAAACTACCTCAATCAAGTTTCCTATTACGACACTAGACCATTTTAATGTATAAACACTAATCGTTGAAAGAAAATAGGAGTTTTGAGTTCAACTTATTTGAGTTCCCTTTGACGTCACGATGCGTGTTTCATTGAGTGTAGATTGAATCTTTCAGTGAAATTACCTCAATCAATGTACGTATTGTATCACTAGACCTTTTCAATGTATAAAGAATGAATCTTTGAAAAAAAAAAATGAGGGTTTTGCTTTAACTTACTCGAGTTCCCAATGAAGGTACCTTTTATGTCACTCGATCTTTTTAATGTTTAAAGATTGAAACTTTGAAAAAAAAGAAATGAGAGTTTTGAGCTAAACTTATTCGAGTTCCTTTTGACATCCCGAAGAGTGTTTTAAAGAGTAAAGATTGAATCCTTGAATGAAGGTACTTATTATGTCACTAAACCTTTTTAATGTATAAAGATCGAATCATTGAAAAAAATGAGGGTTTTGAGTTTAACTTATTTGAGTTCCCTATGAGGTCGCGAAGAGTGTTTTACCGAGTAAAGATTGAATCCTTGAATGAAAATAGCTCAATCAAGGTACCTATTATGTCACTAGACATTTTTAAGGTATAAAATAAGAGTTTTGAGTTAAACTTATTCGAGTTCCCTTTGACGTCACGAAGGGTGTTTTAAGGAGTTAAGATTGAATCTTTGAATGAAAATACCTCAATCAAGGTACCTATCATGTCACTAGACCATTTTAATGTATAAAGATTAAATCTTTGTAAGAAAACGAGAGTTTTGAGTTGAACTTATTCGAGTTTTGTTTGACGTCGCGAAGAGTGTTTTAAAGTGTAAAAACTAAATCTTTGAATGAAATTACCCCAATCAAGGTTCGTATTACCTCACTAGACCTTTTTAATGTCTAAAGATTGAATATCTGAAAGAAAATGAAAGTTTCGAGTTTAACTTATTCGAGTTCCCTATGAAGTCGCGAAGAGTGTTTTAATGATCAAAGATTGAATCCTTCTGAATGAAAGTACCTCCATCAGGGTACCTATTATGTCACTAGACCTTTTTAACGTATAAAGATTGAACCTTGGAAAGGAAATGAGTGTTTTGAGTTGAACTTATTCGAGTGCCCTTGGACGTCCCGAAGAATGTTTTAATGAGTAAAGATTGAATCTTTAAATGAAAACACCTCAATCAAGGTACCTATGAAGTCACTAGACCATTTTAATGTACAAAGATCAAATCTTTGAAATAAAATGAGAGTTTTGAGTCAAACTAATTCGATTTCACTTTGACGTCACGGAGAGTGTTTTAATGAGTAAAGATTGAATCTTTGAATGAAATTAACTCAATCAGGGTACCTATTATGTCACTTGAACTTTTTAATGCATAAAGATTGAATCTTTGAAAGAAAATGAGAGTTTTGAGTTGAACTTATGCGAGTTCCCTTTAACGTCCCAAAGAGTGTTTTAATGAGTAAAGATTGAATTTTTGTATGAAAATACCACAATCGAGGTACCTATTAAGTCACTAGACCATTTTAATGTATACAGATTCAATATTTGAAAGAAAATAAGTGTTTGGAGTTCAACTTATTCGAATTCCGTTTGACGTCACGACGAGTGTTTCAATGAGCAAGGATTGAATCTTTGAATGAAATTACTTCAATCAAGGTAACTATTATGTCACTAGACCTTTTTCATGTATAAGTATTGTGTCTCTGAAAGAAAATGAGAGTTTTGAGTTAAACTTATTCGAGTTGACAATAAAGTCGTGAAAGTGTTTTAATGACTAAATATTGAATCTTTGAATGAAAATACCTCAACCAAGATGCCAATTATGCTACTGGACCTTTTTAATGTATAAAGATTGAATCTTTAAAGGAAAATGAGAGTTTCGAGTTTAACTTATTCAAGTTCCCTATGAATTCACGAAAAGTGTTTTAATGACTAAATATTGAATCTACGAATGAAACACTTCAATCAAGGTACCTGTCATGTCACTGAACCTTTTTATGTTATAAAGATTGAATCTTTGAAAGAAAATGAAAGTTTTGAGCTAAACTTATTCGAGTTACCTTTGACGTCCTGAATAATGTTTTAATGAGTAAAAATTGATTCTTTGAATTAAACTACCTCAATCAAGTTTCCTATTACGACACTAGACCATTTTAATGTATAAACACTAATCGTTGAAAGAAAATAGGAGTTTTGAGTTCAACTTATTTGAGTTCCCTTTGACGTCACGATGCGTGTTTCATTGAGTGTAGATTGAATCTTTCAGTGAAATTACCTCAATCAATGTACGTATTGTATCACTAGACCTTTTCAATGTATAAAGAATGAATCTTTGAAAAAAAAAAATGAGGGTTTTGATTTAACTTACTCGAGTTCCCAATGAAGGTACCTATTATGTCACTCGATCTTTTTAATGTTTAAAGATTGAAACTTTGAAAAAAAAGAAATGAGAGTTTTGAGCTAAACTTATTCGAGTTCCTTTTGACATCCCGAAGAGTGTTTTAAAGAGTAAAGATTGAATCCTTGAATGAAGGTACTTATTATGTCACTAAACCTTTTTAATGTATAAAGATCGAATCATTGAAAAAAATGAGGGTTTTGAGTTTAACTTATTTGAGTTCCCTATGAGGTCGCGAAGAGTGTTTTACCGAGTAAAGATTGAATCCTTGAATGAAAATAGCTCAATCAAGGTACCTATTATGTCACTAGACATTTTTAAGGTATAAAATAAGAGTTTTGAGTTAAACTTATTCGAGTTCCCTTTGACGTCACGAAGGGTGTTTTAAGGAGTTAAGATTGAATCTTTGAATGAAAATACCTCAATCAAGGTACCTATCATGTCACTAGACCATTTTAATGTATAAAGATTAAATCTTTGTAAGAAAACGAGAGTTTTGAGTTGAACTTATTCGAGTTTTGTTTGACGTCGCGAAGAGTGTTTTAAAGTGTAAAAACTAAATCCTTGAATGAAATTACCCCAATCAAGGTTCGTATTACCCCACTAGACCTTTTTAATGTCTAAAGATTGAATATCTGAAAGAAAATGAAAGTTTCGAGTTTAACTTATTCGAGTTCCCTATGAAGTCGCGAAGAGTGTTTTAATGATCAAAGATTGAATCCTTCTGAATGAAAGTACCTCCATCAGGGTATCTATTATGTCACTAGACCTTTTTAACGTATAAAGATTGAACCTTGGAAAGGAAATGAGTGTTTTGAGTTAAACTTATTCGAGTGCCCTTGGACGTCCCGAAGAATGTTTTAATGAGTAAAGATTGAATCTTTAAATGAAAACACCTCACTCAAGGTACCTATGAAGTCACTAGACCTTTTTAATGTACAATGATCAAATCTTTGAAATAAAATGAGAGTTTTGAGTTAAACTAATTCGATTTCACTTTGACGTCTCGGAGAGTGTTTTAATGAGTAAAGATTGAATCTTTGAATGAAATTAACTCAATCAGGGTACCTATTATGTCACTTGAACTTTTTAATGTATAAAGATTGAATCTTTGAAAGAAAATGAGAGTTTTGAGTTGAACTTATGCGAGTTCCCTTTGACGTCCCAAAGAGTGTTTTAATGAGTAAAGATTGAATTTTTGTATGAAAATACCACAATCGAGGTACCTATTAAGTCACTAGACCATTTTAATGTATACAGATTCAATATTTGAAAGAAAATAAGAGTTTGGAGTTCAACTTATTCGAATTCCGTTTGACGTCACGACGAGTGTTTCAATGAGCAAGGATTGAATCTTTGAATGAAATTACTTCAATCAAGGTAACTATTATGTCACTAGACCTTTTTCATGTATAAGTATTGTGTCTCTGAAAGAAAATGAGAGTTTTGAGTTAAACTTATTCGAGTTGACAATAAAGTCGTGAAAGTGTTTTAATGACTAAATATTGAATCTTTGAATGAAAATACCTCAACCAAGATGCCAATTATGCTATTGGACCTTTTTAATGTATAAAGATTGAATATTTGAAGGAAAATGAGAGTTTCGAGTTTAACTTATTCAAGTTCCCTATGAATTCACGAAAAGTGTTTTAATGACTAAATATTGAATCTACGAATGAAAACACTTCAATCAAGGTACCTGTCATGTCACTGAACCTTTTTATGTTATAAAGATTGAATCTTTGAAAGAAAATGAGAGTTTTGAGCTAAACTTATTCGAGTTCCCTTTGACGTCCCGAATAATGTTTTAATGAGTAAAAATTGAATCTTTGAATTAAACTACCTCAATCAAGTTTCCTATTACGACACTAGACCATTTTAATGTATAAACACTAATCGTTGAAAGAAAATAGGAGTTTTGAGTTCAACTTATTTGAGTTCCCTTTGACGTCACGATGCGTGTTTCATTGAGTGTAGATTGAATGTTTTAGTGAAATTACCTCAATCAATGTACGTATTGTATCACTAGACCTTTTCAATGTATAAAAAATGAATCTTTGAAAAAAAAAAATGAGGGTTTTGCTTTAACTTACTCGAGTTCCCAATGAAGGTACCTATTATGTCACTCGATCTTTTTAATGTTTAAAGATTGAAACTTTGAAAAAAAAGAAATGAGAGTTTTGAGCTAAACTTATTCGAGTTCCTTTTGACATCCCGAAGAGTGTTTTAAAGAGTAAAGATTGAATCCTTGAATGAAGGTACTTATTATGTCACTAAACCTATTTAATGTACAAAGATCGAATCATTGAAAAAAATGAGGGTTTTGAGTTTAACTTATTTGAGTTCCCTATGAGGTCGCGAAGAGTGTTTTACCGAGTAAAGATTGAATCCTTGAATGAAAATAGCTCAATCAAGGTACCTATTATGTCACTAGACATTTTTAAGGTATAAAATAAGAGTTTTGAGTTAAACTTATTCGAGTTCCCTTTGACGTCACGAAGGGTGTTTTAAGGAGTTAAGATTGAATCTTTGAATGAAAATACCTCAATCAAGGTACCTATCATGTCACTAGACCATTTTAATGTATAAAGATTAAATCTTTGTAAGAAAACGAGAGTTTTGAGTTGAACTTATTCGAGTTTTGTTTGACGTCGCGAAGAGTGTTTTAAAGTGTAAAAACTAAATCTTTGAATGAAATTACCCCAATCAAGGTTCGTATTACCTCACTAGACCTTTTTAATGTCTAAAGATTGAATATCTGAAAGAAAATGAAAGTTTCGAGTTTAACTTATTCGAGTTCCCTATGAAGTCGCGAAGAGTGTTTTAATGATCAAAGATTGAATCCTTCTTAATGAAAGTACCTCCATCAGGGTACCTATTATGTCACTAGACCTTTTTAACGTATAAAGATTGAACCTTGGAAAGGAAATGAGTGTTTTGAGTTAAACTTATTCGAGTGCCCTTGGACGTCCCGAAGAATGTTTTAATGAGTAAAGATTGAATCTTTAAATGAAAACACCTCAATCAAGGTACCTATGAAGTCACTAGACCATTTTAATGTACAAAGATCAAATCTTTGAAATAAAATGAGAGTTTTGAGTCAAACTAATTCGATTTCACTTTGACGTCACGGAGAGTGTTTTAATGAGTAAAGATTGAATCTTTGAATGAAATTAACTTAATCAGGGTACCTATTATGTCACTTGAACTTTTTAATGTATAAAGATTGAATCTTTGAAAGAAAATGAGAGTTTTGAGTTGAACTTATGCGAGTTCCCTTTGACGTCCCAAAGAGTGTTTTAATGAGTAAAGATTGAATTTTTGTATGAAAATACCACAATCGAGGTACCTATTAAGTCACTAGACCATTTTAATGTATACAGATTCAATATTTGAAAGAAAATAAGAGTTTGGAGTTCAACTTATTCGAATTCCGTTTGACGTCACGACGAGTGTTTCAATGAGCAAGGATTGAATCTTTGAATGAAATTACTTCAATCAAGGTAACTATTATGTCACTAGACCTTTTTCATGTATAAGTATTGTGTCTTTGAAAGAAAATGAGAGTTTTGAGTTAAACTTATTCGAGTTGACAATAAAGTCGTGAAAGTGTTTTAATGACTAAATATTGAATCTTTGAATGAAAATACCTCAACCAAGATGCCAATTATGCTACTGGACCTTTTTAATGTATAAAGATTGAATATTTGAAGGAAAATGAGAGTTTCGAGTTTAACTTATTCAAGTTCCCTATGAATTCACGAAAAGTGTTTTAATGACTAAATATTAAATCTACGAATGAAAACACTTCAATCAAGGTACCTGTCATGTCACTGAACCTTTTTATGTTATAAAGATTGAATCTTTGAAAGAAAATGAGAGTTTTGAGCTAAACTTATTCGAGTTCCCTTTGACGTTCCGAATAATGTTTTAATGAGTAAAAATTGAATCCTTGAATTAAACTACCTCAATCAAGTTTCCTATTACGACACTAGACCATTTTAATGTATAAACACTAATCGTTGAAAGAAAATAGGAGTTTTGAGTTCAACTTATTTGAGTTCCCTTTGACGTCACGATGCGTGTTTCATTGAGTGTAGATTGAATCTTTCAGTGAAATTACCTCAATCAATGTACGTATTGTATCACTAGACCTTTTCAATGTATAAAGAATGAATCTTTGAAAAAAAAAAATGAGGGTTTTGATTTAACTTACTCGAGTTCCCAATGAAGGTACCTATTATGTCACTCGATCTTTTTAATGTTTAAAGATTGAAACTTTGAAAAAAAAGAAATGAGAGTTTTGAGCTAAACTTATTCGAGTTCCTTTTGACATCCCGAAGAGTGTTTTAAAGAGTAAAGATTGAATCCTTGAATGAAGGTACTTATTATGTCACTAAACCTTTTTAATGTACAAAGATCGAATCATTGAAAAAAATGAGGGTTTTGAGTTTAACTTATTTGAGTTCCCTATGAGGTCGCGAAGAGTGTTTTACCGAGTAAAGATTGAATCCTTGAATGAAAATAGCTCAATCAAGGTACCTATTATGTCACTAGACATTTTTAAGGTATAAAATAAGAGTTTTGAGTTAAACTTATTCGAGTTCCCTTTGACGTCACGAAGGGTGTTTTAAGGAGTTAAGATTGAATCTTTGAATGAAAATACCTCAATCAAGGTACCTATCATGTCACTAGACCATTTTAATGTATAAAGATTAAATCTTTGTAAGAAAACGAGAGTTTTGAGTTGAACTTATTCGAGTTTTGTTTGACGTCGCGAAGAGTGTTTTAAAGTGTAAAAACTAAATCTTTGAATGAAATTACCCCAATCAAGGTTCGTATTACCTCACTAGACCTTTTTAATGTCTAAAGATTGAATATCTGAAAGAAAATGAAAGTTTCGAGTTTAACTTATTCGAGTTCCCTATGAAGTCGCGAAGAGTGTTTTAATGATCAAAGATTGAATCCTTCTGCATGAAAGTACCTCCATCAGGGTACCTATTATGTCACTAGACCTTTTTAACGTATAAAGATTGAACCTTGGAAAGGAAATGAGTGTTTTGAGTTAAACTTATTCGAGTGCCCTTGGACGTCCCGAAGAATGTTTTAATGAGTAAAGATTGAATCTTTAAATGAAAACACCTCAATCAAGGTACCTATGAAGTCACTAGACCATTTTAATGTACAAAGATCAAATCTTTGAAATAAAATGAGAGTTTTGAGTCAAACTAATTCGATTTCACTTTGACGTCACGGAGAGTGTTTTAATTAGTAAAGATTGAATCTTTGAATGAAATTAACTCAATCAGGGTACCTATTATGTCACTTGAACTTTTTAATGTATAAAGATTGAATCTTTGAAAGAAAATGAGAGTTTTGAGTTGAACTTATGCGAGTTCCCTTTGACGTCCCAAAGAGTGTTTTAATGAGTAAAGATTGAATTTTTGTATGAAAATACCACAATCGAGGTACCTATTAAGTCACTAGACCATTTTAATGTATACAGATTCAATATTTGAAAGAAAATAAGAGTTTGGAGTTCAACTTATTCGAATTCCGTTTGACGTCACGACGAGTGTTTCAATGAGCAAGGATTGAATCTTTGAATGAAATTACTTCAATCAAGGTAACTATTATGTCACTAGACCTTTTTCATGTATAAGTATTGTGTCTCTGAAAGAAAATGAGAGTTTTGAGTTAAACTTATTCGAGTTGACAATAAAGTCGTGAAAGTGTTTTAATGACTAAATATTGAATCTTTGAATGAAAATACCTCAACCAAGATGCCAATTGTGCTACTGGACCTTTTTAATGTATAAAGTTTGAATCTTTGAAGGAAAATGAGAGTTTCGAGTTTAACTTATTCAAGTTCCCTATGAATTCATGAAAAGTGTTTTAATGACTAAATATTGAATCTACGAATGAAAACACTTCAATCAAGGTACCTGTCATGTCACTGAACCTTTTTATGTTATAAAGATTGAATCTTTGAAAGTAAATGAGAGTTTTGAGCTAAACTTATTCGAGTTCCCTTTGACGTCCCGAATAATGTTTTAATGAGTAAAAATTGAATCTTTGAATTAAACTACCTCAATCAAGTTTCCTATTACGACACTAGACCATTTCAATGTATAAACACTAATCGTTGAAAGAAAATAGGAGTTTTGAGTTCAACTTATTTGAGTTCCCTTTGACGTCACGATGCGTGTTTCATTGAGTGTAGATTGAATCTTTCAGTGAAATTACCTCAATCAATGTACGTATCGTATCACTAGACCTTTTCAATGTATAAAGAATGAATCTTTGAAAAAAAAAAAATGAGGGTTTTGATTTAACTTACTCGAGTTCCCAATGAAGGTACCTATTATGTCACTCGATCTTTTTAATGTTTAAAGATTGAAACTTTGAAAAAAAAGAAATGAGAGTTTTGAGCTAAACTTATTCGAGTTCCTTTTGACATCCCGAAGAGTGTTTTAAAGAGTAAAGATTGAATCCTTGAATGAAGGTACTTATTATGTCACTAAACCTTTTTAATGTATAAAGATCGAATCATTGAAAAAAATGAGGGTTTTGAGTTTAACTTATTTGAGTTCCCTATGAGGTCGCGAAGAGTGTTTTACCGAGTAAAGATTGAATCCTTGAATGAAAATAGCTCAATCAAGGTACCTATTATGTCACTGGACATTTTTAAGGTATAAAATAAGAGTTTTGAGTTAAACTTATTCGAGTTTCCTTTGACGTCACGAAGGTTGTTTTAAGGAGTTAAGATTGAATCTTTGAATGAAAATACCTCAATCAAGGTACCTATCATGTCACTAGACCATTTTAATGTATAAAGATTAAATCTTTGTAAGAAAACGAGAGTTTTGAGTTGAACTTATTCGAGTTTTGTTTGACGTCGCGAAGAGTGTTTTAAAGTGTAAAAACTAAATCTTTGAATGAAATTACCCCAATCAAGGTTCGTATTACCTCACTAGACCTTTTTAATGTCTAAAGATTGAATATCTGAAAGAAAATGAAAGTTTCAAGTTTAACTTATTCGAGTTCCCTATGAAGTCGCGAAGAGTGTTTTAATGATCGAAGATTGAATCCTTCTGAATGAAAGTACCTCCATCAGGGTACCTATTATGTCACTAGACCTTTTTAACGTATAAAGATTGAACCTTGGAAAGGAAATGAGTGTTTTGAGTTAAACTTATTCGAGTGCCCTTGGACGTCCCGAAGAATGTTTTAATGAGTAAAGATTGAATCTTTAAATGAAAACACCTCAATCAAGGTACCTATGAAGTCACTAGACCATTTTAATGTACAAAGATCAAATCTTTGAAATAAAATGAGAGTTTTGAGTCAAACTAATTCGATTTCACTTTGACGTCACGGAGAGTGTTTTAATGAGTAAAGATTGAAACTTTGAATGAAATTAACTCAATCAGGGTACCTGTTATGTCACTTGAACTTTTTAATGTATAAAGATTGAATCTTTGAAAGAAAATGAGAGTTTTGAGTTGAACTTATGCGAGTTCCCTTTGACGTCCCAAAGAGTGTTTTAATGAGTAAAGATTGAATTTTTGTATGAAAATACCACAATCGAGGTACCTATTAAGTCACTAGACCATTTTAATGTATACAGATTCAATATTTGAAAGAAAATAAGAGTTTGGAGTTCAACTTATTCGAATTCCGTTTGACGTCACGACGAGTGTTTCAATGAGCAAGGATTGAATCTTTGAATGAAATTACTTCAATCAAGGTAACTATTATGTCACTAGACCTTTTTCATGTATAAGTATTGTGTCTCTGAAAGAAAATGAGAGTTTTGAGTTAAACTTATTCGAGTTGACAATAAAATCGTGAAAGTGTTTTAATGACTAAATATTGAATCTTTGAATGAAAATACCTCAACCAAGATGCCAATTATGCTACTGGACCTTTTTAATGTATAAAGATTGAATCTTTGAAGGAAAATGAGAGTTTCGAGTTTAACTTATTCAAGTTCCCTATGAATTCACGAAAAGTGTTTTAATGACTAAATATTGAATCTACGAATGAAAACACTTCAATCAAGGTACCTGTCATGTCACTGAACCTTTTTATGTTATAAAGATTGAATCTTTGAAAGAAAATGAAAGTTTTGAGCTAAACTTATTCGAGTTCCCTTTGACGTCCCGAATAATGTTTTAATGAGTAAAAATTGAATCTTTGAATTAAACTACCTCAATCAAGTTTCCTATTACGACACTAGACCATTTTAATGTATAAACACTAATCGTTGAAAGAAAATAGGAGTTTTGAGTTCAACTTATTTGAGTTCCCTTTGACGTCACGATGCGTGTTTCATTGAGTGTAGATTGAATCTTTCAGTGAAATTACATCAATCAATGTACGTATTGTATCACTAGACCTTTTCAATGTATAAAGAATGAATCTTTGAAAAAAAAAAAATGAGGGTTTTGATTTAACTTACTCGAGTTCCCAATGAAGGTACCTATTATGTCACTCGATCTTTTTAATGTTTAAAGATTGAAACTTTGAAAAAAAAAGAAATGAGAGTTTTGAGCTAAACTTATCCGAGTTCCTTTTGACACCCCGAAGAGTGTTTTAAAGAGTAAAGATTGAATCCTTGAATGAAGGTACTTATTATGTCACTAAACCTTTTTAATGTATAAAGATCGAATCATTGAAAAAAATGAGGGTTTTGAGTTTAACTTATTTGAGTTCCCTATGAGGTCGCGAAGAGTGTTTTACCGAGTAAAGATTGAATCCTTAAATGAAAATAGCTCAATCAAGGTACCTATTATGTCACTAGACATTTTTAAGGTATAAAATAAGAGTTTTGAGTTAAACTTATTCGAGTTCCCTTGACGTCACGAAGGGTGTTTTAAGGAGTTAAGATTGAATCTTTGAATGAAAATACCTCAATCAAGGTACCTATCATGTCACTAGACCATTTTAATGTATAAAGATTAAATCTTTGTAAGAAAACGAGAGTTTCGAGTTGAACTTATTCGAGTTTAGTTTGACGTCGCGAAGAGTGTTTTAAAGTGTAAAAACTAAATCTTTGAATGAAATTACCCCAATCAAGGTTCGTATTACCTCACTAGACCTTTTTAGTGTCTAAAGATTGAATATCTGAAAGAAAATGAAAGTTTCGAGTTTAACTTATTCGAGTTCCCTATGAAGTCGCGAAGAGTGTTTTAATGATCAAAGATTGAATCCTTCTGAATGAAAGTACCTCCATCAGGGTACCTATTATGTCACTAGACCTTTTTAACGTATAAAGATTGAACCTTGGAAAGGAAATGAGTGTTTTGAGTTAAACTTATTCGAGTGCCCTTGGACGTCCCGAAGAATGTTTTAATGAGTAAAGATTGAATCTTTAAATGAAAACACCTCAATCAAGGTACCTATGAAGTCACTAGACCATTTTAATGTACAAAGATCAAATCTTTGAAATAAAATGAGAGTTTTGAGTCAAACTAATTCGATTTCACTTTGACGTCACGGAGAGTGTTTTAATGAGTAAAGATTGAATCTTTGAATGAAATTAACTCAATCAGGGTACCTATTATGTCACTTGAACTTTTTAATGTATAAAGATTGAATCTTTGAAAGAAAATGAGAGTTTTGAGTTGAACTTATGCGAGTTCCCTTTGACATCCCAAAGAGTGTTTTAATGGGTAAAGATTGAATTTTTGTATGAAAATACCACAATCGAGGTACCTATTAAGTCTCTAGACCATTTTAATGTATACAGATTCAATATTTGAAAGAAAATAAGAGTTTGGAGTTCAACTTATTCGAATTCCGTTTGACGTCACGACGAGTGTTTCAATGAGCAAGGATTGAATCTTTGAATGAAATTACTTCAATCAAGGTAACTATTATGTCACTAGACCTTTTTCATGTATAAGTATTGTGTCTCTGAAAGAAAATGAGAGTTTTGAGTTAAACTTATTCGAGTTGACAATAAAGTCGTGAAAGTGTTTTAATGACTAAATATTGAATCTTTGAATGAAAATACCTCAACCAAGATGCCAATTATGCTACTGGACCTTTTTAATGTATAAAGATTGAATCTTTGAAGGAAAATGAGAGTTTCGAGTTTAACTTATTCAAGTTCCCTATGAATTCACGAAAAGTGTTTTAATGACTAAATATTGAATCTACGAATGAAAACACTTCAATCAAGGTACCTGTCATGTCACTGAACCTTTTTATGTTATAAAGATTGAATCTTTGAAAGAAAATGAGAGTTTTGAGCTAAACTTATTCGAGTTCCCTTTGACGTCCCGAATAATGTTTTAATGAGTAAAAATTGAATCTTTGAATTAAACTACCTCAATCAAGTTTCCTATTACGACACTAGACCATTTTAATGTATAAACACTAATCGTTGAAAGAAAATAGGAGTTTTGAGTTCAACTTATATGAGTTCCCTTTGACGTCACGATGCGTGTTTCATTGAGTGTAGATTGAATCTTTCAGTGAAATTACCTCAGTCAATGTACGTATTGTATCACTAGACCTTTTCAACGTATAAAGAATGAATCTTTGAAAAAAAAAAATGAGGGTTTTGATTTAACTTACTCGAGTTCCCAATGAAGGTACCTATTATGTCACTCGATCTTTTTAATGTTTAAAGATTGAAACTTTGAAAAAAAAGAAATGAGAGTTTTGAGCTAAACTTATTCGAGTTCCTTTTGACATCCCGAAGAGTGTTTTAAAGAGTAAAGATTGAATCCTTGAATGAAGGTACTTATTATGTCACTAAACCTTTTTAATGTATAAAGATCGAATCATTGAAAAAAATGAGGGTTTTGAGTTTAACTTATTTGAGTTCCCTATGAGGTCGCGCAGAGTGTTTTACCGAGTAAAGATTGAATCCTTGAATGAAAATAGCTCAATCAAGGTACCTATTATGTCACTAGACATTTTTAAGGTATAAAATAAGAGTTTTGAGTTAAACTTATTCGAGTTCCCTTTGACGTCACGAAGGGTGTTTTAAGGAGTTAAGATTGAATCTTTGAATGAAAATACCTCAATCAAGGTACCTATCATGTCACTAGACCATTTTAATGTATAAAGATTAAATCTTTGTAAGAAAACGAGAGTTTTGAGTTGAACTTATTCGAGTTTTGTTTGACGTCGCGAAGAGTGTTTTAAAGTGTAAAAACTAAATCTTTGAATGAAATTACCCCAATCAAGGTTCGTATTACCTCAGTAGACCTTTTTAATGTCTAAAGATTGAATATCTGAAAGAAAATGAAAGTTTCGAGTTTAACTTATTCGAGTTCCCTATGAAGTCGCGAAGAGTGTTTTAATGATCAAAGATTGAATCCTTCTGAATGAAAGTACCTCCATCAGGGTACCTATTATGTCACTAGACCTTTTTAACGTATAAAGATTGAACCTTGGAAAGGAAATGAGTGTTTTGAGTTAAACTTATTCGAGTGCCCTTGGACGTCCCGAAGAATGTTTTAATGAGTAAAGATTGAATCTTTAAATGAAAACACCTCAATCAAGGTACCTATGAAGTCACTAGACCATTTTAATGTACAAAGATCAAATCTTTGAAATAAAATGAGAGTTTTGAGTCAAACTAATTCGATTTCACTTTGACGTCACGGAGAGTGTTTTAATGAGTAAAGATTGAATCTTTGAATGAAATTAACTCAATCAGGGTACCTATTATGTCACTTGAACTTTTTAATGTATAAAGATTGAATCTTTGAAAGAAAATGAGAGTTTTGAGTTGAACTTATGCGAGTTCCCTTTGACGTCCCAAAGAGTGTTTTAATGAGTAAAGATTGAATTTTTGTATGAAAATACCACAATCGAGGTACCTATTAAGTCACTAGACCATTTTAATGTATACAGATTCAATATTTGAAAGAAAATAAGAGTTTGGAGTTCAACTTATTCGAATTCCGTTTGACGTCACGACGAGTGTTTCAATGAGCAAGGATTGAATCTTTGAATGAAATTACTTCAATCAAGGTAACTATTATGTCACTAGACCTTTTTCATGTATAAGTATTGTGTCTCTGAAAGAAAATGAGAGTTTTGAGTTAAACTTATTCGAGTTGACAATAAAGTCGTGAAAGTGTTTTAATGACTAAATATTGAATCTTTGAATGAAAATACCTCAACCAAGATGCCAATTATGCTACTGGACCTTTTTAATGTATAAAGATTGAATCTTTGAAGGAAAATGAGAGTTTCGAGTTTAACTTATTCAAGTTCCCTATGAATTCACGAAAAGTGTTTTAATGACTAAATATTGAATCTACGAATGAAAACACTTCAATCAAGGTACCTGTCATGTCACTGAACCTTTTTATGTTATAAAGATTGAATCTTTGAAAGAAAATGAGAGTTTTGAGCTAAACTTATTCGAGTTCCCTTTGACGTCCCGAATAATGTTTTAATGAGTAAAAATTGAATCTTTGAATTAAACTACCTCAATCAAGTTTCCTATTACGACACTAGACCATTTTAATGTATAAACACTAATCGTTGAAAGAAAATAGGAGTTTTGAGTTCAACTTATTTGAGTTCCCTTTGACGTCACGATTCGTGTTTCATTGAGTGTAGATTGAATCTTTCAGTGAAATTACCTCAATCAATGTACGTATTGTATCACTAGTCCTTTTCAATGTATAAAGAATGAATCTTTGAAGAAAAAAAAATGAGGGTTTTGATTTAACTTACTCGAGTTCCCAATGAAGGTACCTATTATGTCACTCGATCTTTTTAATGTTTAAAGATTGAAACTTTGAAAAAAAAGAAATGAGAGTTTTGAGCTAAACTTATTCGAGTTCCTTTTGACATCCCGAAGAGTGTTTTAAAGAGTAAAGATTGAGTCCTTGAATGAAGGTACTTATTATGTCACTAAACCTTTTTAATGTATAAAGATCGAATCATTGAAAAAAATGAGGGTTTTGAGTTTAACTGATTTGAGTTCCCTATGAGGTCGCGAAGAGTGTTTTACCGAGTAAAGATTGAATCCTTGAATGAAAATAGCTCAATCAAGGTACCTATTATATCACTAGACATTTTTAAGGTATAAAATAAGAGTTTTGAGTTAAACTTATTCGAGTTCCCTTTGACGTCACGAAGGGTGTTTTAAGGAGTTAAGATTGAATCTTTGAATGAAAATACCTCAATCAAGGTACCTATCATGTCACTAGACCATTTTAATGTATAAAGATTAAATCTTTGTAAGAAAACGAGAGTTTTGAGTTGAACTTATTCGAGTTTTGTTTGACGTCGCGAAGAGTGTTTTAAAGTGTAAAAACTAAATCTTTGAATGAAATTACCCCAATCAAGGTTCGTATTACCTCACTAGACCTTTTTAATGTCTAAAGATTGAATATCTGAAAGAAAATGAAAGTTTCGAGTTTAACTTATTCGAGTTCCCTATGAAGTCGCGAAGAGTGTTTTAATGATCAAAGATTGAATCCTTCTGAATTAAAGTACCTCCATCAGGGTACCTATTATGTCACTAGACCTTTTTAACGTATAAAGATTGAACCTTGGAAAGGAAATGAGTGTTTTGAGTTAAACTTATTCGAGTGCCCTTGGACGTCCCGAAGAATGTTTTAATGAGTAAAGATTGAATCTTTAAATGAAAACACCTCAATCAAGGTACCTATGAAGTCACTAGACCATTTTAATGTACAAAGATCAAATCTTTGAAATAAAATGAGAGTTTTGAGTCAAACTAATTCGATTTCACTTTGACGTCACGGAGAGTATTTTAATGAGTAAAGATTGAATCTTTGAATGAAATTAACTCAATCAGGGTACCTATTATGTCACTTGAACTTTTTAATGTATAAAGATTGAATCTTTGAAAGAAAATGAGAGTTTTGAGTTGAACTTATGCGAGTTCCCTTTGACGTCCCAAAGAGTGTTTTAATGAGTAAAGATTGAATTTTTGTATGAAAATACCACAATCGAGGTACCTATTAAGTCACTAGACCATTTTAATGTATACAGATTCAATATTTGAAAGAAAATAAGAGTTTGGAGTTCAACTTATTCGAATTCCGTTTGACGTCACGACGAGTGTTTCAATGAGCAAGGATTGAATCTTTGAATGAAATTACTTCAATCAAGGTAACTATTATGTCACTAGACCTTTTTCATGTATAAGTATTGTGTCTCTGAAAGAAAATGAGAGTTTTGAGTTAAACTTATTCGAGTTGACAATAAAGTCGTGAAAGTGTTTTAATGACTAAATATTGAATCTTTGAATGAAAATACCTCAACCAAGATGCCAATTATGCTACTGGACCTTTTTAATGTATAAAGATTGAATCTTTGAAGGAAAATGAGAGTTTCGAGTTTAACTTATTCAAGTTCCCTATGAATTCACGAAAAGTGTTTTAATGACTAAATATTGAATCTACGAATGAAAACACTTCAATCAAGGTACCTGTCATGTCACTGAACCTTTTTATGTTATAAAGATTGAATCTTTGAAAGAAAATGAGAGTTTTGAGCTAAACTTATTCGAGTTCCCTTTGACGTCCCGAATAATGTTTTAATGAGTAAAAATTGAATCTTTGAATTAAACTACCTCAATCAAGTTTCCTATTACGACACTAGACCATTTTAATGTATAAACACTAATCGTTGAAAGAAAATAGGAGTTTTGAGTTCAACTTATTTGAGTTCCCTTTGACGTCACGATTCGTGTTTCTTTGAGTGTAGATTGAATCTTTCAGTGAAATTACCTCAATCAATGTACGTATTGTATCACTAGTCCTTTTCAATGTATAAAGAATGAATCTTTGAAAAAAAAAAAATGAGGGTTTTGATTTAACTTACTCGAGTTCCCAATGAAGGTACCTATTATGTCACTCGATCTTTTTAATGTTTAAAGATTGAAACTTTGAAAAAAAAGAAATGAGAGTTTTGAGCTAAACTTATTCGAGTTCCTTTTGACATCCCGAAGAGTGTTTTAAAGAGTAAAGATTGAATCCTTGAATGAAGGTACTTATTATGTCACTAAACCTTTTTAATGTATAAAGATCGAATCATTGAAAAAAATGAGGGTTTTGAGTTTAACTGATTTGAGTTCCCTATGAGGTCGCGAAGAGTGTTTTACCGAGTAAAGATTGAATCCTTGAATGAAAATAGCTCAATCAAGGTACCTATTATGTCACTAGACATTTTTAAGGTATAAAATAAGAGTTTTGAGTTAAACTTATTCGAGTTCCCTTTGACGTCACGAAGGGTGTTTTAAGGAGTTAAGATTGAATCTTTGAATGAAAATACCTCAATCAAGGTACATATCATGTCACTAGACCATTTTAATGTATAAAGATTAAATCTTTGTAAGAAAACGAGAGTTTTGAGTTGAACTTATTCGAGTTTTGTTTGACGTCGCGAAGAGTGTTTTAAAGTGTAAAAACTAAATCTTTGAATGAAATTACCCCAATCAAGGTTCGTATTACCTCACTAGACCTTTTTAATGTCTAAAGATTGAATATCTGAAAGAAAATGAAAGTTTCGAGTTTAACTTATTCGAGTTCCCTATGAAGTCGCGAAGAGTGTTTTAATGATCAAAGATTGAATCCTTCTGAATGAAAGTACCTCCATCAGGGTACCTATTATGTCACTAGACCTTTTTAACGTATAAAGATTGAACCTTGGAAAGGAAATGAGTGTTTTGAGTTAAACTTATTCGAGTGCCCTTGGACGTCCCGAAGAATGTTTTAATGAGTAAAGATTGAATCTTTAAATGAAAACACCTCAATCAAGGTACCTATGAAGTCACTAGACCATTTTAATGTACAAAGATCAAATCTTTGAAATAAAATGAGAGTTTTGAGTCAAACTAATTCGATTTCACTTTGACGTCACGGAGAGTGTTTTAATGAGTAAAGATTGAATCTTTGAATGAAATTAACTCAATCAGGGTACCTATTATGTCACTTAAACTTTTTAACGTATAAAGATTGAATCTTTGAAATAAAATGAGAGTTTTGAGTTGAACTTATGCGAGTTCCCTTTGACGTCCCAAAGAGTGTTTTAATGAGTAAAGATTGAATTTTTGTATGAAAATACCACAATCGAGGTACCTATTAAGTCACTAGATCATTTTAATGTATACAGATTCAATATTTGAAAGAAAATAAGAGTTTGGAGTTCAACTTATTCGAATTCCGTTTGACGTCACGACGAGTGTTTCAATGAGCAAGGATTGAATCTTTGAATGAAATTACTTCAATCAAGGTAACTATTATGTCACTAGACCTTTTTCATGTATAAGTATTGTGTCTCTGAAAGAAAATGAGAGTTTTGAGTTAAACTTATTCGAGTTGACAATAAAGTCGTGAAAGTGTTTTAATGACTAAATATTGAATCTTTGAATGAAAATACCTCAACCAAGATGCCAATTATGCTACTGGACCTTTTTAATGTATAAAGATTGAATCTTTGAAGGAAAATGAGAGTTTCGAGTTTAACTTATTCAAGTTCCCTATGAATTCACGAAAAGTGTTTTAATGACTAAATATTGAATCTACGAATGAAAACACTTCAATCAAGGTACCTGTCATGTCACTGAACCTTTTTATGTTATAAAGATTGAATCTTTGAAAGAAAATGAGAGTTTTGAGCTTAACTTATTCGAGTTCCCTTTGACGTCCCGAATAATGTTTTAAGGAGTAAAAATTGAATCTTTGAATTAAACTACCTCAATCAAGTTTCCTATTACGACACTAGACCATTTTAATGTATAAACACTAATCGTTGAAAGAAAATAGGAGTTTTGAGTTCAACTTATTTGAGTTCCCTTTGACGTCACGATGCGTGTTTCATTGAGTGTAGATTGAATCTTTCAGTGAAATTACCTCAATCAATGTACGTATTGTATCACTAGTCCTTTTCAATGTATAAAGAATGAATCTTTGAAAAAAAAAAAAATGAGGGTTTTGATTTAACTTACTCGAGTTCCCAATGAAGGTACCTATTATGTCACTCGATCTTTTTAATGTTTAAAGATTGAAACTTTGAAAAAAAAGAAATGAGAGTTTTGAGCTAAACTTATTCGAGTTCCTTTTGACATCCCGAAGAGTGTTTTAAAGAGTAAAGATTGAATCCTTGAATGAAGGTACTTATTATGTCACTAAACCTTTTTAATGTATAAAGATCGAATCATTGAAAAAAATGAGGGTTTTGAGTTTAACTGATTTGAGTTCCCTATGAGGTCGCGAAGAGTGTTTTACCGAGTAAAGATTGAATCCTTGAATGAAAATAGCTCAATCAAGGTACCTATTATGTCACTAGACATTTTTAAGGTATAAAATAAGAGTTTTGAGTTAAACTTATTCGAGTTCCCTTTGACGTCACGAAGGGTGTTTTAAGGAGTTAAGATTGAATCTTTGAATGAAAATACCTCAATCAAGGTACATATCATGTCACTAGACCATTTTAATGTATAAAGATTAAATCTTTGTAAGAAAACGAGAGTTTTGAGTTGAACTTATTCGAGTTTTGTTTGACGTCGCGAAGAGTGTTTTAAAGTGTAAAAACTAAATCTTTGAATGAAATTACCCCAATCAAGGTTCGTATTACCTCACTAGACCTTTTTAATGTCTAAAGATTGAATATCTGAAAGAAAATGAAAGTTTCGAGTTTAACTTATTCGAGTTCCCTATGAAGTCGCGAAGAGTGTTTTAATGATCAAAGATTGAATCCTTCGGAATGAAAGTACCTCCATCAGGGTACCTATTATGTCACTAGACCTTTTTAACGTATAGAGATTGAACCTTGGAAAGGAAATGAGTGTTTTGAGTTAAACTTATTCGAGTGCCCTTGGACGTCCCGAAGAATGTTTTAATGAGTAAAGATTGAATCTTTAAATGAAAACACCTCAATCAAGGTACCTATGAAGTACCTAGACCATTTTAAAGTACAAAGATCAAATCTTTGAAATAAAATGAGAGTTTTGAGTCAAACTAATTCGATTTCACTTTGACGTCACGGAGAGTGTTTTAATGAGTAAAGATTGAATCTTTGAATGAAATTAACTCAATCAGGGTACCTATTATGTCACTTGAACTTTTTAATGTATAAAGATTGAATCTTTGAAAGAAAATGAGAGTTTTGAGTTGAACTTATGCGAGTTCCCTTTGACGTCCCAAAGAGTGTTTTAATGAGTAAAGATTGAATTTTTGTATGAAAATACCACAATCGAGGTACCTATTAAGTCACTAGACCATTTTAATGTATACAGATTCAATATTTGAAAGAAAATAAGAGTTTGGAGTTCAACTTATTCGAATTCCGTTTGACGTCACGACGAGTGTTTCAATGAGCAAGGATTGAATCTTTGAATGAAATTACTTCAATCAAGGTAACTATTATGTCACTAGACCTTTTTCATGTATAAGTATTGTGTCTCTGAAAGAAAATGAGAGTTTTGAGTTAAACTTATTCGAGTTGACAATAAAGTCGTGAAAGTGTTTTAATGACTAAATATTGAATCTTTGAATGAAAATACCTCAACCAAGATGCCAATTATGCTACTGGACCTTTTTAATGTATAAAGATTGAATCTTTGAAGGAAAATGAGCGTTTCGAGTTTAACTTATTCAAGTTCCCTATGAATTCACGAAAAGTGTTTTAATGACTAAATATTGAATCTACGAATGAAAACACTTCAATCAAGGTACCTGTCATGTCACTGAACTTTTTTATGTTATAAAGATTGAATCTTTGAAAGAAAATGAGAGTTTTGAGCTAAACTTATTCGAGTTCCCTTTGACGTCCTAAATAATGTTTTAATGAGTAAAAATTGAATCTTTGAATTAAACTACCTCAATCAAGTTTCCTATTACGACACTAGACCATTTTAATGTATAAACACTAATCGTTGAAAGAAAATAGGAGTTTTGAGTTCAACTTATTTGAGTTCCCTTTGACGTTACGATGCGTGTTTCATTGAGTGTAGATTGAATCTTTCAGTGAAATTACCTCAATCAATGTACGTATTGTATCACTAGTCCTTTTCAATGTATAAAGAATGAATCTTTGAAAAAAAAAAAATAAGGGTTTTGATTTAACTTACTCGAGTTCCCAATGAAGGTACCTATTATGTCACTCGATCTTTTTAATGTTTAAAGATTGAAACTTTGAAAAAAAAGAAATGAGAGTTTTGAGCTAAACTTATTCGAGTTCCTTTTGACATCCCGAAGAGTGTTTTAAAGAGTAAAGATTGAATCCTTGAATGAAGGTACTTATTATGTCACTAAACCTTTTTAATGTATAAAGATCGAATCATTGAAAAAAATGAGGGTTTTGAGTTTAACTGATTTGAGTTCCCTATGAGGTCGCGAAGAGTGTTTTACCGAGTAAAGATTGAATCCTTGAATGAAAATAGCTCAATCAAGGTACCTATTATGTCACTAGACATTTTTAAGGTATAAAATAAGAGTTTTGAGTTAAACTTATTCAAGTTCCCTTTGACGTCACGAAGGGTGTTTTAAGGAGTTAAGATTGAATCTTTGAATGAAAATACCTCAATCAAGGTACCTATCATGTCACTAGACCATTTTAATGTATAAAGATTAAATCTTTGTAAGAAAACGAGAGTTTTGAGTTGAACTTATTCGAGTTTTGTTTGACGTCGCGAAGAGTGTTTTAAAGTGTAAAAACTAAATCTTTGAATGGAATTACCCCAATCAAGGTTCGTATTACCTCACTAGACCTTTTTAATGTCTAAAGATTGAATATCTGAAAGAAAATGAAAGTTTCGAGTTGAACTTATTCGAGTTCCCTATGAAGTCGCGAAGAGTGTTTTAATGATCAAAGATTGAATCCTTCTGAATGAAAGTACCTCCATCAGGGTACCTATTATGTCACTAGACCTTTTTAACGTATAAAGATTGAACCTTGGAAAGGAAATGAGTGTTTTGAGTTAAACTTATTCGAGTGCCCTTGGACGTCCCGAAGAATGTTTTAATGAGTAAAGATTGAATCTTTAAATGAAAACACCTCAATCAAGGTACCTATGAAGTCACTAGACCATTTTAATGTACAAAGATCAAATCTTTGAAATAAAATGGGAGTTTTGAGTCAAACTAATTCGATTTCACTTTGACGTCACGGAGAGTGTTTTAATGAGTAAAGATTGAATTTTTGAATGAAATTAACTCAATCAGGGTACCTATTATGTCACTTGAACTTTTTAATGTATAAAGATTGAATCTTTGAAAGAAAATGAGAGTTTTGAGTTGAACTTATGCGAGTTCCCTTTGACGTCCCAAAGAGTGTTTTAATGAGTAAAGATTGAATTTTTGTATGAAAATACCACAATCGAGGTACCTATTAAGTCACTAGACCATTTTAATGTATACAGATTCAATATTTGAAAGAAAATAAGAGTTTGGAGTTCAACTTATTCGAATTCCGTTTGACGTCACGACGAGTGTTTCAATGAGCAAGGATTGAATCTTTGAATGAAATTACTTCAATCAAGGTAACTATTATGTCACTAGACCTTTTTCATGTATAAGTATTGTGTCTCTGAAAGAAAATGAGAGTTTTGAGTTAAACTTATTCGAGTTGACAATAAAGTCGTGAAAGTGTTTTAATGACTAAATATTGAATCTTTGAATGAAAATACCTCAACCAAGATGCCAATTATGCTACTGGACCTTTTTAATGTATAAAGATTGAATCTTTGAAGGAAAATGAGAGTTTCGAGTTTAACTTATTCAAGTTCCCTATGAATTCACGAAAAGTGTTTTAATGACTAAATATTGAATCTACGAATGAAAACACTTCAATCAAGGTACCTGTCATGTCACTGAACTTTTTTATGTTATAAAGATTGAATCTTTGAAAGAAAATGAGAGTTTTGAGCTTAACTTATTCGAGTTCCCTTTGACGTCCCGAATAATGTTTTAATGAGTAAAAATTGAATCTTTGAATTAAACTACCTCAATCAAGTTTCCTATTACGACACTAGACCATTTTAATGTATAAACACTAATCGTTGAAAGAAAATAGGAGTTTTGAGTTCAACTTATTTGAGTTCCCTTTGACGTCACGATGCGTGTTTCATTGAGTGTAGATTGAATCTTTCAGTGAAATTACCTCAATCAATGTACGTATTGTATCACTAGTCCTTTTCAATGTATAAAGAATGAATCTTTGAAAAAAAAAAAAATGAGGGTTTTGATTTAACTTACTCGAGTTCCCAATGAAGGTACCTATTATGTCACTCGATCTTTTTAATGTTTAAAGATTGAAACTTTGAAAAAAAAGAAATGAGAGTTTTGAGCTAAACTTATTCGAGTTCCTTTTGACATCCCGAAGAGTGTTTTAAAGAGTAAAGATTGAATCCTTGAATGAAGGTACTTATTATGTCACTAAACCTTTTTAATGTATAAAGATCGAATCATTGAAAAAAATGAGGGTTTTGAGTTTAACTGATTTGAGTTCCCTATGAGGTCGCGAAGAGTGTTTTACCGAGTAAAGATTGAATCCTTGAATGAAAATAGCTCAATCAAGGTACCTATTATGTCACTAGACATTTTTAAGGTATAAAATAAGAGTTTTGAGTTAAACTTATTCGAGTTCCCTTTGACGTCACGAAGGGTGTTTTAAGGAGTTAAGATTGAATCTTTGAATGAAAATACCTCAATCAAGGTACCTATCATGTCACTAGACCATTTTAATGTATAAAGATTAAATCTTTGTAAGAAAACGAGAGTTTTGAGTTGAACTTATTCGAGTTTTGTTTGACGTCGCGAAGAGTGTTTTAAAGTGTAAAAACTAAATCTTTGAATGAAATTACCCCAATCAAGGTTCGTATTACCTCACTAGACCTTTTTAATGTCTAAAGATTGAATATCTGAAAGAAAATGAAAGTTTCGAGTTTAACTTATTCGAGTTCCCTATGAAGTCGCGAAGAGTGTTTTAATGATCAAAGATTGAATCCTTCTGAATGAAAGTACCTCCATCAGGGTACCTATTATGTCACTAGACCTTTTTAACGTATAAAGATTGAACCTTGGAAAGGAAATGAGTGTTTTGAGTTAAACTTCTTCGAGTGCCCTTGGACGTCCCGAAGAATGTTTTAATGAGTAAAGATTGAATCTTTAAATGAAAACACCTCAATCAAGGTACCTATGAAGTCACTAGACCATTTTAATGTACAAAGATCAAATCTTTGAAATAAAATGAGAGTTTTGAGTCAAACTAATTCGATTTCACTTTGACGTCACGGAGAGTGTTTTAAGGAGTAAAGATTGAATCTTTGAATGAAATTAACTCAATCAGGGTACCTATTATGTCACTTGAACTTTTTAATGTATAAAGATTGAATCTTTGAAAGAAAATGAGAGTTTTGAGTTGAACTTATGCGAGTTCCCTTTGACGTCCCAAAGAGTGTTTTAATGAGTAAAGATTGAATTTTTGTATGAAAATACCACAATCGAGGTACCTATTAAGTCACTAGATCATTTTAATGTATACAGATTCAATATTTGAAAGAAAATAAGAGTTTGGAGTTCAACTTATTCGAATTCCGTTTGACGTCACGACGAGTGTTTCAATGAGCAAGGATTGAATCTTTGAATGAAATTACTTCAATCAAGGTAACTATTATGTCACTAGACCTTTTTCATGTATAAGTATTGTGTCTCTGAAAGAAAATGAGAGTTTTGAGTTAAACTTATTCGAGTTGACAATAAAGTCGTGAAAGTGTTTTAATGACTAAATATTGAATCTTTGAATGAAAATACCTCAACCAAGACGCCAATTATGCTACTGGACCTTTTTAATGTATAAAGATTGAATCTTTGAAGGAAAATGAGAGTTTCGAGTTTAACTTATTCAAGTTCCCTATGAATTCACGAAAAGTGTTTTAATGACTAAATATTGAATCTACGAATGAAAACACTTCAATCAAGGTACCTGTCATGTCACTGAACTTTTTTATGTTATAAAGATTGAATCTTTGAAAGAAAATGAGAGTTTTGAGCTAAACTTATTCGAGTTCCCTTTGACGTCCCGAATAATGTTTCAATGAGTAAAAATTGAATCTTTGAATTAAACTACCTCAATCAAGTTTCCTATTACGACACTAGACCATTTTAATGTATAAACACTAATCGTTGAAAGAAAATAGGAGTTTTGAGTTCAACTTATTTGAGTTCCCTTTGACGTCACGATGCGTGTTTCATTGAGTGTAGATTGAATCTTTCAGTGAAATTACCTCAATCAATGTACGTATTGTATCACTAGACCTTTTCAATGTATAAAGAATGAATCTTTGAAAAAAAAAAAATGAGGGTTTTGATTTAACTTACTCGAGTTCCCAATGAAGGTACCTATTATGTCACTCGATCTTTTTAATGTTTAAAGATTGAAACTTTGAAAAAAAAGAAATGAGAGTTTTGAGCTAAACTTATTCGTTTTCCTTTTGACATCCCGAAGAGTGTTTTAAAGAGTAAAGATTGAATCCTTGAATGAAGGTACTTATTATGTCACTAAACCTTTTTAATGTATAAAGATCGAATCATTGAAAAAAATGAGGGTTTTGAGTTTAACTGATTTGAGTTCCCTATGAGGTCGCGAAGAGTGTTTTACCGAGTAAAGATTGAATCCTTGAATGAAAATAGCTCAATCAAGGTACCTATTATGTCACTAGACATTTTTAAGGTATAAAATAAGAGTTTTGAGTTAAACTTATTCGAGTTTCCTTTGACGTCACGAAGGGTGTTTTAAGGAGTTAAGATTGAATCTTTGAATGAAAATACCTCAATCAAGGTACCTATCATGTCACTAGACCATTTTAATGTATAAAGATTAAATCTTTGTAAGAAAACGAGAGTTTTGAGTTGAACTTATTCGAGTTTTGTTTGACGTCGCGAAGAGTGTTTTAAAGTGTAAAAACTAAATCTTTGAATGAAATTACCCCAATCAAGGTTCGTATTACCTCACTAGACCTTTTTAATGTCTAAAGATTGAATATCTGAAAGAAAATGAAAGTTTCGAGTTTAACTTATTCGAGTTCCCTATGAAGTCGCGAAGAGTGTTTTAATGATCAAAGATTGAATCCTTCTGAATGAAAGTACCTCCATCAGGGTACCTATTATGTCACTAGACCTTTTTAACGTATAAAGATTGAACCTTGGAAAGGAAATGAGTGTTTTGAGTTAAACTTCTTCGAGTGCCCTTGGACGTCCCGAAGAATGTTTTAATGAGTAAAGATTGAATCTTTAAATGAAAACACCTCAATCAAGGTACCTATGAAGTTACTAGACCATTTTAATGTACAAAGATCAAATCTTTGAAATAAAATGGGAGTTTTGAGTCAAACTAATTCGATTTCACTTTGACGTCACGGAGAGTGTTTTAATGAGTAAAGATTGAATCTTTGAATGAAATTAACTCAATCAGGGTACCTATTATGTCACTTGAACTTTTTAATGTATAAAGATTGAATCTTTGAAAGAAAATGAGAGTTTTGAGTTGAACTTATGCGAGTTCCCTTTGACGTCCCAAAGAGTGTTTTAATGAGTAAAGATTGAATTTTTGTATGAAAATACCACAATCGAGGTACCTATTAAGTCACTAGACCATTTTAATGTATACAGATTCAATATTTGAAAGAAAATAAGAGTTTGGAGTTCAACTTATTCGAATTCCGTTTGACGTCACGACGAGTGTTTCAATGAGCAAGGATTGAATCTTTGAATGCAATTACTTCAATCAAGGTAACTATTATGTCACTAGACCTTTTTCATGTATAAGTATTGTGTCTCTGAAAGAAAATGAGAGTTTTGAGTTAAACTTATTCGAGTTGACAATAAAGTCGTGAAAGTGTTTTAATGACTAAATATTGAATATTTGAATGAAAATACCTCAACCAAGATGCCAATTATGTTACTGGACCTTTTTAATGTATAAAGATTGAATCTTTGAAGGAAAATGAGAGTTTCGAGTTTAACTTATTCAAGTTCCCTATGAATTCACGAAAAGTGTTTTAATGACTAAATATTGAATCTACGAATGAAAACACTTCAATCAAGGTACCTGTCATGTCACTGAACCTTTTTATGTTATAAAGATTGAATCTTTGAAAGAAAATGAGAGTTTTGAGCTAAACTTATTCGAGTTCCCTTTGACGTCCCGAATAATGTTTTAATGAGTAAAAATTGAATCTTTGAATTAAACTACCTCAATCAAGTTTCCTATTACGACACTAGACCATTTTAATGTATAAACACTAATCGTTGAAAGAAAATAGGAGTTTTGAGTTCAACTTATTTGAGTTCCCTTTGACGTCACGATGCGTGTTTCATTGAGTGTAGATTGAATCTTTCAGTGAAATTACCTCAATCAATGTACGTATTGTATCACTAGACCTTTTCAATGTATAAAGAATGAATCTTTGAAAAAAAAAAATGAGGGTTTTGATTTAACTTACTCGAGTTCCCAATGAAGGTACCTATTATGTCACTCGATCTTTTTAATGTTTAAAGATTGAAACTTTGAAAAAAAAGAAATGAGAGTTTTGAGCTAAACTTATTCGAGTTCCTTTTGACATCCCGAAGAGTGTTTTAAAGAGTAAAGATTGAATCCTTGAATGAAGGTACTTATTATGTCACTAAACCTTTTTAATGTATAAAGATCGAATCATTGAAAAAAATGAGGGTTTTGAGTTTAACTGATTTGAGTTCCCTATGAGGTCGCGAAGAGTGTTTTACCGAGTAAAGATTGAATCCTTGAATGAAAATAGCTCAATCAAGGTACCTATTATGTCACTAGACATTTTTAAGGTATAAAATAAGAGTTTTGAGTTAAATTTATTCGAGTTCCCTTTGACGTCACGAAGGGTGTTTTAAGGAGTTAAGATTGAATCTTTGAATGAAAATACCTCAATCAAGGTACCTATCATGTCACTAGACCATTTTAATGTATAAAGATTAAATCTTTGTAAGAAAACGAGAGTTTTGAGTTGAACTTATTCGAGTTTTGTTTGACGTCGCGAAGAGTGTTTTAAAGTGTAAAAACTAAATCTTTGAATGAAATTACCCCAATCAAGGTTCGTATTACCTCACTAGACCTTTTTAATGTCTAAAGATTGAATATCTGAAAGAAAATGAAAGTTTCGAGTTTAACTTATTCGAGTTCCCTATGAAGTCGCGAAGAGTGTTTTAATGATCAAAGATTGAATCCTTCTGAATGAAAGTACCTCCATCAGGGTACCTATTATGTCACTAGACCTTTTTAACGTATAAAGATTGAACCTTGGAAAGGAAATGAGTGTTTTGAGTTAAACTTATTCGAGTGCCCTTGGACGTCCCGAAGAATGTTTTAATGAGTAAAGATTGAATCTTTAAATGAAAACACCTCAATCAAGGTACCTATGAAGTCACTAGACCATTTTAATGTACAAAGATCAAATCTTTGAAATAAAATGGGAGTTTTGAGTCAAACTAATTCGATTTCACTTTGACGTCACGGAGAGTGTTTTAATGAGTAAAGATTGAATCTTTGAATGAAATTAACTCAATCAGGGTACCTATTATGTCACTTGAACTTTTTAATGTATAAAGATTGAATCTTTGAAAGAAAATGAGAGTTTTGAGTTGAACTTATGCGAGTTCCCTTTGACGTCCCAAAGAGTGTTTTAATGAGTAAAGATTGAATTTTTGTATGAAAATACCACAATCGAGGTACCTATTAAGTCACTAGACCATTTTAATGTATACAGATTCAATATTTGAAAGAAAATAAGAGTTTGGAGTTCAACTTATTCGAATTCCGTTTGACGTCACGACGAGTGTTTCAATGAGCAAGGATTGAATCTTTGAATGAAATTACTTCAATCAAGGTAACTATCATGTCCCTAGACCTTTTTCATGTATAAGTATTGTGTCTCTGAAAGAAAATGAGAGTTTTGAGTTAAACTTATTCGAGTTGACAATAAAGTCGTGAAAGTGTTTTAATGACTAAATATTGAATATTTGAATGAAAATACCTCAACCAAGATGCCAATTATGTTACTGGACCTTTTTAATGTATAAAGATTGAATCTTTGAAGGAAAATGAGAGTTTCGAGTTTAACTTATTCAAGTTCCCTATGAATTCACGAAAAGTGTTTTAGTGACTAAATATTGAATCTACGAATGAAAACACTTCAATCAAGGTACCTGTCATGTCACTGAACCTTTTTATGTTATAAAGATTGAATCTTTGAAAGAAAATGATAGTTTTGAGCTAAACTTATTCGAGTTCCCTTTGACGTACCGAATAATGTTTTAGTGAGTAAAAATTGAATCTTTGAATTAAACTACCTCAATCAAGTTTCCTATTACGACACTAGACCATTTTAATGTATAAACACTAATCGTTGAAAGAAAATAGGAGTTTTGAGTTCAACTTATTTGAGTTCCCTTTGACGTCACGATGCGTGTTTCATTGAGTGTAGATTGAATCTTTCAGTGAAATTACCTCAATCAATGTACGTATTGTATCACTAGACCTTTTCAATGTATAAAGAATGAATCTTTGAAAAAAAAAAATGAGGGTTTTGATTTAACTTACTCGAGTTCCCAATGAAGGTACCTATTATGTCACTCGATCTTTTTAATGTTTAAAGATTGAAACTTTGAAAAAAAAGAAATGAGAGTTTTGAGCTAAATTTATTCGAGTTCCTTTTGACATCCCGAAGAGTGTTTTAAAGAGTAAAGATTGAATCCTTGAATGAAGGTACTTATTATGTCACTAAACCTTTTTAATGTATAAAGATCGAATCATTGAAAAAAATGAGGGTTTTGAGTTTAACTGATTTGAGTTCCCTATGAGGTCGCGAAGAGTGTTTTACCGAGTAAAGATTGAATCCTTGAATGAAAATAGCTCAATCAAGGTACCTATTATGTCACTAGACATTTTTAAGGTATAAAATAAGAGTTTTGAGTTAAACTTATTCGAGTTCCCTTTGACGTCACGAAGGGTGTTTTAAGGAGTTAAGATTGAATCTTTGAATGAAAATACCTCAATCAAGGTACCTATCATGTCACTAGACCATTTTAATGTATAAAGATTAAATCTTTGTAAGAAAACGAGAGTTTTGAGTTGAACTTATTCGAGTTTTGTTTGACGTCGCGAAGAGTGTTTTAAAGTGTAAAAACTAAATCTTTGAATGAAATTACCCCAATCAAGGTTCGTATTACCTCACTAGACCTTTTTAATGTCTAAAGATTGAATATCTGAAAGAAAATGAAAGTTTCGAGTTTAACTTATTCGAGTTCCCTATGAAGTCGCGAAGAGTGTTTTAATGATCAAAGATTGAATCCTTCTGAATGAAAGTACCTCCATCAGGGTACCTATTATGTCACTAGACCTTTTTAACGTATAAAGATTGAACCTTGGAAAGGAAATGAGTGTTTTGAGTTAAACTTATTCGAGTGCCCTTGGACGTCCCGAAGAATGTTTTAATGAGTAAAGATTGAATCTTTAAATGAAAACACCTCAATCAAGGTACCTATGAAGTCACTAGACCATTTTAATGTACAAAGATCAAATCTTTGAAATAAAATGGGAGTTTTGAGTCAAACTAATTCGATTTCACTTTGACGTCACGGAGAGTGTTTTAATGAGTAAAGATTGAATCTTTGAATGAAATTAACTCAATCAGGGTACCTATTATGTCACTTGAACTTTTTAATGTATAAAGATTGAATCTTTGAAAGAAAATGAGAGTTTTGAGTTGAACTTATGCGAGTTCCCTTTGACGTCCCAAAGAGTGTTTTAATGAGTAAAGATTGAATTTTTGTATGAAAATACCACAATCGAGGTACCTATTAAGTCACTAGACCATTTTAATGTATACAGATTCAATATTTGAAAGAAAATAAGAGTTTGGAGTTCAACGTATTCGAATTCCGTTTGACGTCACGACGAGTGTTTCAATGAGCAAGGATTGAATCTTTGAATGAAATTACTTCAATAAAGGTAACTATTATGTCACTAGACCTTTTTCATGTATAAGTATTGTGTCTCTGAAAGAAAATGAGAGTTTTGAGTTAAACTTATTCGAATTGACAATAAAGTCGTGAAAGTGTTTTAATGACTAAATATTGAATCTTTGAAAGAAAATACCTCAACCAAGATGCCAATTATGCTACTGGACCTTTTTAATGTATAAAGATTGAATCTTTGAAGGAAAATGAGAGTTTCGAGTTTAACTTATTCAAGTTCCCTATGAATTCACGAAAAGTGTTTTAATGACTAAATATTGAATCTACGAATGAAAACACTTCAATCAAGGTACCTGTCATGTCACTGAACCTTTTTATGTTATAAAGATTGAATCTTTGAAAGAAAATGATAGTTTTGAGCTAAACTTATTCGAGTTCCCTTTGACGTACCGAATAATGTTTTAGTGAGTAAAAATTGAATCTTTGAATTAAACTACCTCAATCAAGTTTCCTATTACGACACTAGACCATTTTAATGTATAAACACTAATCGTTGAAAGAAAATAGGAGTTTTGAGTTCAACTTATTTGAGTTCCCTTTGACGTCACGATGCGTGTTTCATTGAGTGTAGATTGAATCTTTCAGTGAAATTACCTCAATCAATGTACGTATTGTATCACTAGACCTTTTCAATGTATAAAGAATGAATCTTTGAAAAAAAAAATTGAGGGTTTTGATTTAACTTACTCGAGTTCCCAATGAAGGTACCTATTATGTCACTCGATCTTTTTAATGTTTAAAGATTGAAACTTTGAAAAAAAAGAAATGAGAGTTTAGAGCTAAACTTATTCGAGTTCCTTTTGACATCCCGAAGAGTGTTTTAAAGAGTAAAGATTGAATCCTTGAATGAAGGTACTTATTATGTCACTAAACCTTTTTAATGTATAAAGATCGAATCATTGAAAAAAATGAGGGTTTTGAGTTTAACTGATTTGAGTTCCCTATGAGGTCGCGAAGAGTGTTTTACCGAGTAAAGATTGAATCCTTGAATGAAAATAGCTCAATCAAGGTACCTATTATGTCACTAGACATTTTTAAGGTATAAAATAAGAGTTTTGAGTTAAACTTATTCGAGTTCCCTTTGACGTCACGAAGGGTGTTTTAAGGAGTTAAGATTGAATCTTTGAATCAAAATACCTCAATCAAGGTACCTATCATGTCACTAGACCATTTTAATGTATAAAGATTAAATCTTTGTAAGAAAACGAGAGTTTTGAGTTGAACTTATTCGAGTTTTGTTTGACGTCGCGAAGAGTGTTTTAAAGTGTAAAAACTAAATCTTTGAATGAAATTACCCCAATCAAGGTTCGTATTACCTCACTAGACCTTTTTAATGTCTAAAGATTGAATATCTGAAAGAAAATGAAAGTTTCGAGTTTAACTTATTCGAGTTCCCTATGAAGTCGCGAAGAGTGTTTTAATGATCAAAGATTGAATCCTTCTGAATGAAAGTACCTCCATCAGGGTACCTATTATGTCACTAGACCTTTTTAACGTATAAAGATTGAACCTTGGAAAGGAAATGAGTGTTTTGAGTTAAACTTATTCGAGTGCCCTTGGACGTCCCGAAGAATGTTTTAATGAGTAAAGATTGAATCTTTGAATGAAATTAACTCAATCAGGGTACCTATTATGTCACTTGAACTTTTTAATGTATAAAGATTGAATCTTTGAAAGAAAATGAGAGTTTTGAGTTGAACTTATGCGAGTTCCCTTTGACGTCCCAAATAGTGTTTTAATGAGTAAAGATTGAATTTTTGTATGAAAATACCACAATCGAGGTACCTATTAAGTCACTAGACCATTTTAATGTATACAGATTCAATATTTGAAAGAAAATAAGAGTTTGGAGTTCAACTTATTCGAATTCCGTTTGACGTCACGACGAGTGTTTCAATAAGCAAGGATTGAATCTTTGAATGAAATTACTTCAATCAAGGTAACTATTATGTCACTAGACCTTTTTCATGTATAAGTATTGTGTCTCTGAAAGAAAATGAGAGTTTTGAGTTAAACTTATTCGAGTTGACAATAAAGTCGTGAAAGTGTTTTAATGACTAAATATTGAATCTTTGAATGAAAATACCTCAACCAAGATGCCAATTATGCTACTGGACCTTTTTAATGTATAAAGATTGAATCTTTGAAGGAAAATGAGAGTTTCGAGTTTAACTTATTCAAGTTCCCTATGAATTCACGAAAAGTGTTTTAATGACTAAATATTGAATCTACGAATGAAAACACTTCAATCAAGGTACCTGTCATGTCACTGAACCTTTTTATGTTATAAAGATTGAATCTTTGAAAGAAAATGATAGTTTTGAGCTAAACTTATTCGAGTTCCCTTTGACGTACCGAATAATGTTTTAGTGAGTAAAAATTGAATCTTTGAATTAAACTACCTCAATCAAGTTTCCTATTACGACACTAGACCATTTTAATGTATAAACACTAATCGTTGAAAGATAATAGGAGTTTTGAGTTCAACTTATTTGAGTTCCCTTTGACGTCACGATGCGTGTTTCATTGAGTGTAGATTGAATCTTTCAGTGAAATTACCTCAATCAATGTACGTATTGTATCACTAGACCTTTTCAATGTATAAAGAATGAATCTTTGAAAAAAAAAAAATGAGGGTTTTGATTTAACTTACTCGAGTTCCCAATGAAGGTACCTATTATGTCACTCGATCTTTTTAATGTTTAAAGATTGAAACTTTGAAAAAAAAGAAATGAGAGTTTTGAGCTAAACTTATTCGAGTTCCTTTTGACATCCCGAAGAGTGTTTTAAAGAGTAAAGATTGAATCCTTGAATGAAGGTACTTATTATGTCACTAAACCTTTTTAATGTATAAAGATCGAATCATTGAAAAAAATGAGGGTTTTGAGTTTAACTGATTTGAGTTCCCTATGAGGTCGCGAAGAGTGTTTTACCGAGTAAAGATTGAATCCTTGAATGAAAATAGCTCAATCAAGGTACCTATTATGTCACTAGACATTTTTAAGGTATAAAATAAGAGTTTTGAGTTAAACTTATTCGAGTTCCCTTTGACGTCACGAAGGGTGTTTTAAGGAGTTAAGATTGAATCTTTGAATGAAAATACCTCAATCAAGGTACCTATCATGTCACTAGACCATTTTAATGTATAAAGATTAAATCTTTGTAAGAAAACGAGAGTTTTGAGTTGAACTTATTCGAGTTTTGTTTGACGTCGCGAAGAGTGTTTTAAAGTGTAAAAACTAAATCTTTGAATGAAATTACCCCAATCAAGGTTCGTATTACCTCACTAGACCTTTTTAATGTCTAAAGATTGAATATCTGAAAGAAAATGAAAGTTTCGAGTTTAACTTATTCGAGTTCCCTATGAAGTCGCGAAGAGTGTTTTAATGATCAAAGATTGAATCCTTCTGAATGAAAGTACCTCCATCAGGGTACCTATTATGTCACTAGACCTTTTTAACGTATAAAGATTGAACCTTGGAAAGGAAATGAGTGTTTTGAGTTAAACTTATTCTAGTGCCCTTGGACGTCCCGAAGAATGTTTTAATGAGTAAAGATTGAATCTTTAAATGAAAACACCTCAATCAAGGTACCTATGAAGTCACTAGACCATTTTAATGTACAAAGATCAAATCTTTGAAATAAAATGGGAGTTTTGAGTCAAACTAATTCGATTTCACTTTGACGTCACGGAGAGTGTTTTAATGAGTAAAGATTGAATCTTTGAATGAAATTAACTCAATCAGGGTGCCTATTATGTCACTTGAACTTTTTAATGTATAAAGATTGAATCTTTGAAAGAAAATGAGAGTTTTGAGTTGAACTTATGCGAGTTCCCTTTGACGTCCCAAAGAGTGTTTTAATGAGTAAAGATTGAATTTTTGTATGAAAATACCACAATCGAGGTACCTATTAAGTCACTAGACCATTTTAATGTATACAGATTCAATATTTGAAAGAAAATAAGAGTTTGGAGTTCAACGTATTCGAATTCCGTTTGACGTCACGACGAGTGTTTCAATGAGCAAGGATTGAATCTTTGAATGAAATTACTTCAATAAAGGTAACTATTATGTCACTAGACCTTTTTCATGTATAAGTATTGTGTCTCTGAAAGAAAATGAGAGTTTTGAGTTAAACTTATTCGAATTGACAATAAAGTCGTGAAAGTGTTTTAATGACTAAATATTGAATCTTTGAAAGAAAATACCTCAACCAAGATGCCAATTATGCTACTGGACCTTTTTAATGTATAAAGATTGAATCTTTGAAGGAAAATGAGAGTTTCGAGTTTAACTTATTCAAGTTCCCTATGAATTCACGAAAAGTGTTTTAATGACTAAATATTGAATCTACGAATGAAAACACTTCAATCAAGGTACCTGTCATGTCACTGAACCTTTTTATGTTATAAAGATTGAATCTTTGAAAGAAAATGATAGTTTTGAGCTAAACTTATTCGAGTTCCCTTTGACGTACCGAATAATGTTTTAGTGAGTAAAAATTGAATCTTTGAATTAAACTACCTCAATCAAGTTTCCTATTACGACACTAGACCATTTTAATGTATAAACACTAATCGTTGAAAGAAAATAGGAGTTTTGAGTTCAACTTATTTGAGTTCCCTTTGACGTCACGATGCGTGTTTCATTGAGTGTAGATTGAATCTTTCAGTGAAATTACCTCAATCAATGTACGTATTGTATCACTAGACCTTTTCAATGTATAAAGAATGAATCTTTGAAAAAAAAAATTGAGGGTTTTGATTTAACTTACTCGAGTTCCCAATGAAGGTACCTATTATGTCACTCGATCTTTTTAATGTTTAAAGATTGAAACTTTGAAAAAAAAGAAATGAGAGTTTAGAGCTAAACTTATTCGAGTTCCTTTTGACATCCCGAAGAGTGTTTTAAAGAGTAAAGATTGAATCCTTGAATGAAGGTACTTATTATGTCACTAAACCTTTTTAATGTATAAAGATCGAATCATTGAAAAAAATGAGGGTTTTGAGTTTAACTGATTTGAGTTCCCTATGAGGTCGCGAAGAGTGTTTTACCGAGTAAAGATTGAATCCTTGAATGAAAATAGCTCAATCAAGGTACCTATTATGTCACTAGACATTTTTAAGGTATAAAATAAGAGTTTTGAGTTAAACTTATTCGAGTTCCCTTTGACGTCACGAAGGGTGTTTTAAGGAGTTAAGATTGAATCTTTGAATGAAAATACCTCAATCAAGGTACCTATCATGTCACTAGACCATTTTAATGTATAAAGATTAAATCTTTGTAAGAAAACGAGAGTTTTGAGTTGAACTTATTCGAGTTTTGTTTGACGTCGCGAAGAGTGTTTTAAAGTGTAAAAACTAAATCTTTGAATGAAATTACCCCAATCAAGGTTCGTATTACCTCACTAGACCTTTTTAATGTCTAAAGATTGAATATCTGAAAGAAAATGAAAGTTTCGAGTTTAACTTATTCGAGTTCCCTATGAAGTCGCGAAGAGTGTTTTAATGATCAAAGATTGAATCCTTCTGAATGAAAGTACCTCCATCAGGGTACCTATTATGTCACTAGACCTTTTTAACGTATAAAGATTGAACCTTGGAAAGGAAATGAGTGTTTTGAGTTAAACTTATTCGAGTGCCCTTGGACGTCCCGAAGAATGTTTTAATGAGTAAAGATTGAATCTTTAAATGAAAACACCTCAATCAAGGTACCTATGAAGTCACTAGACCATTTTAATGTACAAAGATCAAATCTTTGAAATAAAATGGGAGTTTTGAGTCAAACTAATTCGATTTCACTTTGACGTCACGGAGAGTGTTTTAAAGAGTAAAGATTGAATCTTTGAATGAAATTAACTCAATCAGGGTACCTATTATGTCACTTGAACTTTTTAATGTATAAAGATTGAATCTTTGAAAGAAAATGAGAGTTTTGAGTTGAACTTATGCGAGTTCCCTTTGACGTCCCAAAGAGTGTTTTAATGAGTAAAGATTGAATTTTTGTATGA
>NW_026775643.1:47500-50000 GCF_030987335.1 Cornus florida | reverse complement strand
ATATATACCGAAGAATGAACAAGAAGACCGAGGCAACCAAAATTTTTTTTTATTTTCCTCCGATATACCAAAGCAAGAACAAGAAGACCGAGGCTTCAAAAAAATTTTTTTTTTTGATATACCGAAGAATGAACAAGAAGACCGAGGCATCCAAAATTTTTTTTTTTTTTTTTCTCCGATATACAAAGCAAGAACAAGAAGACCGAAGTCTCAAATTTTTTTTTTTTTTTTTTTTTTTTTTTTGATATACCGAAGAATGAACAAGAAGACCGAGGCATCCAAAAAATTTTTTTTTTTTTTTCTCCGATATACCAAAGCAAGAACAAGAAGACCGAGGCATCAAAATTTTTTTTTTTTTTTTTTTTTTTTTTTTTTTTTTTTTTCGATAAATCCAACCGAGAACAAGAAGACCGAGGCATCCAAAATTTTTTTTTTTTTTTTTTCTTTCCCATATACCAGAGAAAGAACATGAAGACCGAGGCAACCAACAAAAAATAATTTTTTTTTCTCTTTCCCGGAATTTTTTTTTTTTTTTTTTCGAAATAGCCGAGAAAGAATATGAAGACCGAGGCATCCAACAAAAAAATTTTTTTTTTTTTTTTCCTAATCTACCCAAGCAAAACAAATAGAAGACCGAGGCATCAAAAAAATTTTTTTTTTTTTTTTTTTTCCGAAAAATTTTTTTCACAAAAACTTTTTTTTTTTTTTTCCCCAAAAAATTTTTTTTTTCGTTCCAAGCTAACCAAGACATCTACTATTCACTAGTAGAGCAATCGAGACTGCAAAGCAAGCAATGGCCTTACTTGCAGCTCTTGGTGCTGAGAACTCCCCCCCCCCTATAGTAGTCTTAAGTAAAACCACAGCTCTGACAGGAGTAGATATTGCATGCGAGCGAGGAGTCGTAATGGGCAAAATTGACTCGGGGGACCTCCAAATCGAATTCCGTTTCGAGCAAAACACTTCTTAGCTTCAAGGAAGCTCCCATAAAATTCCAAACCCAAACTCCAAACTTCATTTTTTAGCCTACAATGCCCACGTGCACGCCGGTGTGCACGCAGGGGTGCTTGAGCATGCGGGAGAGGAGCCATAATGGGCAACATTGACTCGGGGGACCTCCAAATCGAAATCCGTCTCGAGCAAAACACTTCTTAAGCTTCTAGGAAGCTCCCATAAAACTTCCAAACCCAAACTCCAAACTTTATTTTTTAGCATACAATGCCACGTGCACGCCGGGGTGCTTGAGCGTGCGGGCGAGGAGCCATAATGGCAACATTGACTCGGGGGACCTCCAAATCGAAATCCGTCTCGAGCAAAACACTTCTTAAGCTTCAAGGAAGCTCCCATAAAACTTCCAAACCCAAACTCCAAACTTTATTTTTTAGCATACAATGCCCACGTGCACGCAGGGTGCTTGAGCATGCGGGAGAGGAGCCATAATGGGCAACATTGACTCGGGGGACCTCCAAATCGAAATCCGTCTCGAGCAAAACACTTCTTAAGCTTCTAGGAAGCTCCATAAAATTTTCAAACCAAACTCCAAACTTCATTTTTTAGCATACGATGCCCACGTGCACGCCGGGGTGCACGAGCGTGCGGGCGAGGAGTCGTAATGGGCAAAATTAACTCGGGGGACCTCCAAATCGAAATCCGTCTCGAGCAAAGCATTTCTTAGGCTTCTAGGAAGTTCCCGTAAAATTTTCAAACCCAAACTCCAAACTTCATTTTTTAGCACACAATGCCCACGTGCACGCGGGGGTGCTTAAGCGTGCGGGCGAGGAGTCATAATGGGCAAAATTAACTCGGGGGACCTCCAAATCGAAATCCGTCTCGAGCAAAGCACTTCTTAGGCTTCTAGGAAGCTCCATAAAATTTCCAAACCCAAACTCCAAACTTCATTTTTTAGCATACGATGCCCCCGTGCACCGCGGGGGTGCTTGAGCGTGCGGGGAGGAGTCATAATGGCAAAACTAACTCGGGGGATCTCCAAATCAAAATCCGTCTCGAGCAAAGCAGTTCTTAGGCTTCTAGGAAGCTCCCATAAAATTTCCGAACCCAAACTCCAAACTTCATTTTTTAGCATACTATGCCCACGTGCACGCCGGGGTGCACGAGCGTGCGGGCGAGGAGTCGTAATGGGCAAAATTAACTCGGGGGACCTCCAAATCGAAATCCGTCTCGAGCAAAGCATTTCTTAGGCTTCTAGGAAGTTCCCGTAAAATTTTCAAACCCAAACTCCAAACTTCATTTTTAGCATACGATGCCCACGTGCGCGCCGGTGTGCACGTCGGGGTGCACGAGCGTGCGGGCGAGGAGCCGTAATTGGCAAAATTAACACGGCGGACCTCCAAATCGAAATCCGTCTCGAGCAAAGCATTTCTTAGGCTTCTAGGAAGTTCCCGTAAAATTTTCAACCCAAACTCCAAACTTCATTTTTTAGCATACGATGCCCACGTGCACGCCGGTGTGCACGAGCATGCGGGCGAGGAGTCATAAAGGGCAA
>NW_026775643.1:5000-7500 GCF_030987335.1 Cornus florida | reverse complement strand
TTTTTTTTTTTTTTTTTTTTTTTTGATATACCGAAGAATGAACAAGAAGACCGAGGCATCCAAAAATTTTTTTTTTTTTTTTCTCCGATATACCAAAGCAAGAACAAGAAGACCGAGGCATCAAAATTTTTTTTTTTTTTTTTTTTTTTTTTTTTTTTTTTTTTTTTCGATAAATCCAACCGAGAACAAGAAGACCGAGGCATCCAAAATTTTTTTTTTTTTTTTTTCTTTCCCATATACCAGAGAAAGAACATGAAGACCGAGGCAACCAACAAAAAATAATTTTTTTTTCTCTTTCCCGGAATTTTTTTTTTTTTTTTTCGAAATAGCCGAGAAAGAATATGAAGACCGAGGCATCCAACAAAAAAATTTTTTTTTTTTTTTTTCCTAATCTACCCAAGCAAAACAAATAGAAGACCGAGGCATCCAAAAAAATTTTTTTTTTTTTTTTTTTTTCGAAAAATTTTTTTTCACAAAAACTTTTTTTTTTTTTTTTCCCCAAAAAATTTTTTTTTCGTTCCAAGCTAACCAAGACATCTACTATTCACTAGTAGAGCAATCGAGACTGCAAAGCAAGCAATGGCCTTACTTGCAGCTCTTGGTGCTGAGAACTCCCCCCCCCTATAGTAGTCTTAAGTAAAACCACAGCTCTGACAGGAGTAGATATTGCATGCGAGCGAGGAGTCGTAATGGGCAAAATTGACTCGGGGGACCTCCAAATCGAATTCCGTTTCGAGCAAAACACTTCTTAGGCTTCAAGGAAGCTCCCATAAAATTTCCAAACCCAAACTCCAAACTTCATTTTTTAGCCTACAATGCCCACGTGCACGCCGGTGTGCACGCAGGGGTGCTTGAGCATGCGGGAGAGGAGCCATAATGGGCAACATTGACTCGGGGGACCTCCAAATCGAAATCCGTCTCGAGCAAAACACTTCTTAAGCTTCTAGGAAGCTCCCATAAAACTTCCAAACCCAAACTCCAAACTTTATTTTTTAGCATACAATGCCCACGTGCACGCCGGGGTGCTTGAGCGTGCGGGCGAGGAGCCATAATGGGCAACATTGACTCGGGGGACCTCCAAATCGAAATCCGTCTCGAGCAAAACACTTCTTAAGCTTCAAGGAAGCTCCCATAAAACTTCCAAACCCAAACTCCAAACTTTATTTTTTAGCATACAATGCCCACGTGCACGCAGGGGTGCTTGAGCATGCGGGAGAGGAGCCATAATGGGCAACATTGACTCGGGGGACCTCCAAATCGAAATCCGTCTCGAGCAAAACACTTCTTAAGCTTCTAGGAAGCTCCATAAAATTTTCAAACCCAAACTCCAAACTTCATTTTTAGCATACGATGCCCACGTGCACGCCGGGGTGCACGAGCGTGCGGGCGAGGAGTCGTAATGGGCAAAATTAACTCGGGGGACCTCAAATCGAAATCCGTCTCGAGCAAAGCATTTCTTAGGCTTCTAGGAAGTTCCCGTAAAATTTTCAAACCCAAACTCCAAACTTCATTTTTTAGCACACAATGCCCACGTGCACGCGGGGGTGCTTAAGCGTGCGGGCGAGGAGTCATAATGGGCAAAATTAACTCGGGGGACCTCCAAATCGAAATCCGTCTCGAGCAAAGCACTTCTTAGGCTTCTAGGAAGCTCCCATAAAATTTCCAAACCCAAACTCCAAACTTCATTTTTTAGCATACGATGCCCCCGTGCACGCGGGGGTGCTTGAGCGTGCGGGGGAGGAGTCATAATGGGCAAAACTAACTCGGGGGATCTCCAAATCAAAATCCGTCTCGAGCAAAGCAGTTCTTAGGCTTCTAGGAAGCTCCCATAAAATTTCCGAACCCAAACTCCAAACTTCATTTTTTAGCATACTATGCCCACGTGCACGCCGGGGTGCACGAGCGTGCGGGCGAGGAGTCGTAATGGGCAAAATTAACTCGGGGGACCTCCAAATCGAAATCCGTCTCGAGCAAAGCATTTCTTAGGCTTCTAGGAAGTTCCCGTAAAATTTTCAAACCCAAACTCCAAACTTCATTTTTTAGCATACGATGCCCACGTGCGCGCCGGTGTGCACGTCGGGGTGCACGAGCGTGCGGGCGAGGAGCCGTAATTGGCAAAATTAACACGGCGGACCTCCAAATCGAAATCCGTCTCGAGCAAAGCATTTCTTAGGCTTCTAGGAAGTTCCCGTAAAATTTTCAAACCCAAACTCCAAACTTCATTTTTTAGCATACGATGCCCACGTGCACGCCGGTGTGCACGAGCATGCGGGCGAGGAGTCATAAAGGGCAAACTTAACTCGGGGGACCTCCAAATCGAAATCCGTCTCGAGCAAAGCATTTCTTAGGCTTCTAGGAAGCTCCCATAAAATTTTCAAACCCAAACTCCAAACTTCATTTTTTAGCACACAATGCCCACGTGCACGCGGGGGTGCTTAAGCGTGCGGGCGAGGAGTCATAATGGGCAAAATTAACTCGGGGGACCTCCAAATCGAAATCC